>NC_061067.1:0-87936 GCF_021917145.1 Hypomesus transpacificus
CCACACCTCCCCTCTCGCCCACAGCTCGACTGACAGGCAGAGTTCATTAGGAATGCTCAGCATCGACCTGGGAAGCCATTCACATCCTAATAAGAAGCTGTCTATCCGCAGAGAAAAAAAAATCCAGCAGCAACCACAACTGCAAATGGAATTAGAAAACGCCCCACTGTTCAAGGGATAACGTCATTCGGCGCTGTCACTGTAACTTTTCGCGTGACAAGTAAAGCAGATGTAGCCGGCAATGCACATCGTTTGGTCCAAGTTCAGTCACGCCAGAGCGTAGCTCGCTGACAGGGCAGCGGGTTCATGTCTCATTCACTGATGCAAAGCTACTCGTCACAATGCTTTGTTTCCAGAAAGATCCTGATCCTAGGGGCTGGCAGTGGAACTTCCTTGTCTGGCTCCACTGTGAATGACTGCAGGGAGGAGGCAGTACGTGTAATACTGCTCAACTGGAGTGAGTTTACAGTGGAAAGGCCCGGAACCACATAGGGTTTTTGTTCGGATATGCTGAGTAGGAGAGCGGTGTGTGTGTGCGTGTGCGTGAGCCATTTGTTGACGCCTGCTTTGCCTCCCCCCTGCTGCTTGTGTTTACTGGCAGGGCTTACGGATCCTCCCCCGTCCCTCCACCATCCATCCCTCCCTCTCTCCCCCTTCTCTCTCCCCTCCCTGCCTCCCCCAAACCATCATCATGTCCAGGATTACACTGTATCCTTCCAGTCACATGGTAGACACTGGCACTGGGCTGAGGAGTGCACACACACACACACACACACATGCAGAGACACACACACATACACACGCACGCTCCCAAAAATGTGTCTGTCTTACACCCATGAACACAGACAGTTACACACAAAAAGCTCTGTCACACAACCACGCACGCACTCACACAAAAGAAAGCTTTCCGTCCTCCACCCACATGCGCTCGCACACACACACACACACACACGCACACACAAACACACCCATGCACTGTCACGCACACACGTCTATCCCCGCCAGCAGTGTTATCCCACATTTGCACAGGGAGTGGGTGCTGAAGGACAGCGAGGACGCAAAGAATGAGCTCAGCTTCAATCGAGAGCGGACCAATCACATCGACCGTGAGAGAACAAGAACGTTGACGTGGGCTTTGACCACTGCGTGTGCCTCTTACATCCTGGGGCACGACGCCGGCCGTGCCACGAGACTGCACGATGAGGTGTCTCTGTGCCACGACAGAGGGGCTTGAGGGTTCCCTTCTGGGTGATGGGGGGGGGGGGTCTCTCTGGATTTTGGTTGCCACTGCTGTAATACCCTTGGTGTTCTGAACACCCCCCACAACCCCCACTCCCCCCCCCCCCCCCCCCCCCCCCCCACACCTCCTCCGCCCCCAGCTCCGACCCAGACTAGGGTTTAATTTACAGTGGCTGCAAGTCAGCCATGTCAACTCAGCCCTGTCACAGTGACAGGATATCAACAGAGATGGATTGATGAGGACAGGGGGAGAGGGGGAGGACACAGAGGGGGATGAGAGAGAGAGAGAGAGAGAGAGAGAGAGAGAGAGAGAGAGAGGAGAGAGAGAGAGAGAGAGAGAGAGAGAGAGAGAGAGGGAGGGAGAGAGAGAGGTAGAGATGAGCAGAAAGAGAGTGAAAAAGACAGAGGGAGAGAGAGAGAGGTAGAGAGAGAGAGAGGGGGAAAGGGAGAGAGAGACAGAGAGAGAGAGAGAGAGAGAGAGAGAGAGAGAGAGAGAGAGAGAGAGAGAGAGAGAGAGAGAGAGAGAGAGAGAGAGAGAGAGAGAGAGAGAGAGAGAAAGAGAGAGAGACGGAGATCAATCCATCTTAGAATGTCTCTGATCTCAGACCCACAAACACACACACACGTAGGCTGCTCCTGTTTGGGATGGCAGAGCCTGGAGTTGCATAGTGAGCAGGCCCAGCTTGGAGAGAGAGCGCGAACACGGACAATCTTCTGAGCTTGTTATGAAAGCCAGCAGATCTTCTATTAAACTCCAGGAGAAAAGACACAGCAGGCGGAAACCCCATGGACGTCAGCACGGTCAATAAGGCCCACTCACAGAAAATACACAACTCTCTCCGAATGATCGGAGGGCAGTTTGCTGTAAAAAGATCTGAGCATCTTTGTGACTGTTGGTGGGTATCCATTGAGCCGTTTCTGGTGCACTTGCGAAGAAAATATGACACCACCATTTCTGTGATTGGCACACATACACACACCGTACACACACACACACACACACACACATGCACATAGAGGTTCGAACTGTGAGGTGATTTGAGATTAGATACCGTCAGAGCTATGAATAATGTAAAGGTCATTTAAAATGCGGGTGCGTTTTAGGTGTGTGTGCGTGGGTGTGTATGTGCATGGCCACAAATTACAGTCCACGGTACCCCATGGGTTCTCTAAATGGCCAAGCAGATGGGAAATAGATCCTGTTTGTCTATTGGTGGGATCTGTTAAAATCTGAGTACATTTAAAACACCTGCTGCTACCGAGCACAATGAACCAAAGAGATAGATCTTAAAAAAAAAAAAAAAACTGGAATCAAACCTAGGCTTTCAAACCATTATGTCTACGTAATAAACCGGTAACAAAAGTACATAAATGACTGCAATTTATATGTTTCCCACTGTGTGGGAAGCTTCTAATCTTCCATATGCCCACTGTGCTTTTGTGATGACCATCCAAACATGCCTAGTCCATTTGATGGTCACATGACCTGAGCAAGGGTCTGGCCTTGCACAACGATTGGATGGAAAGTCATCTTAGCGACGTAGTCCTTCCTTGCGACAAAGACATTGGCCTCGGATTCCCAAACGGCATGTGGCGTCCAGATAGCTGAACTCATTTGTTGCAAAGCTGATTAGACCCCAGCAAAGAAGAGGAGGGGGAAAGATGACCACGCCACGACACTCTGAAGGACAGGAACGGCCCAAAAAAGGCGCCTTTCTTAAAAAGTAGGACAGACGTAAACGTGTGTGGGACCCGGAATGACCTAGCGGTATCTGAATCGATCTAAACCGTGAAGAGTTACAAACAAAATGACCGTGAAATATCCAGCCGGAAAGATCTCCAATGTATGTAGACTCTTGATTAGGAAACAGTCTGAACCAAAAGTATCCAATTACGGGATGTATACTGCAAGGAAGACTCCCATGAAGCTCAATTATAACCGCAGGTAGTAAAAAGACTGAGCGAGCCCTGGAGGAGAAGGACCAGAGAACAGGGTCTCCTGTGAAACTAGGTCCGTCTTCAGAATAGAACGTACAATGTCATGGAATACCCAGGCAACCTAGCAACGGCGTGTGTGCGAGTCTGTTTGATGATCTGACTGAGCGTCAACATCGAAGACGGATTGATCTCCTCACACACGCAAGCGCACACACACGAGCGCACGTACACGCGACGCACACACCGACAGGCACGGAACACGCACGCGGACACACGCAGATCCGTTCCTGTGGGCCTGTGAGGGGGGGTGCGGGAGGTAGCTACATCAAAGGTGGACACGAGAATCCCATGTCTGAGACGTGCGGGAATCCTCCGGAGAGCAACGCCACACAACAGGGGGAACACACGCCTGCGACATGCATATTCATGTGGGTTTGTGTCCTCCATAAAAAGAAACCCGGGAACACGAAAGAGCATGTTAACAACACGCAACACATGCATTGTAAATGCTAAATGTGTACATCTGTAGAGTAGGAGAGACCGTCAGGGGATGCTGGAGAGGGAGGAGAGAGATAGGGAGAGAGAGAGAGAGAGAGAGAGAGAGAGAGAGAGAGAGAGAGAGAGAGAGAGAGAGAGAGAGCAGAAAAGAGAGAGAGAGAGGGAGAGAGAGAGAGATAGAGTGAGAGAGAGAGACAGTCATGGGAGGAGAGGAAGGAGAAGAGAAATAGACGGCCAGGGGATCCCAGATCTTCGGGGAGGAGAGAGAGAGACAGGCAGCTGGTACACAGCACTCTTCAAAGTGTTCATTCATCCCCTGGGTGAAGGTAGGGCCCTCTCATGAGAGAGGACCTATATAAACACTCCACAAGTCACACGAAGGCTCCTGGCGGATACACGTACACTTTCAAATGTGCTGCGTCGGCAGGCCACGTCAACTGTGCCGACATCACAACAGGAAGTGCCTGAGAAAACGCAAAGGAAGAAGATCAAAACATGGGTTGACTCTCAATGCAGCGAGGCGAGAAGCGACCTACAAATTGAATGACCCCTCACCATGGAAAAAAACATGGAACAGAGGCGTTCTCTTCGCACGTTCATCTTTATAAAATGAATTCCTGTGCGCACCGTGTTTTGGTTATCGGGAGTGGTTGGGTTTTCGGGTACGACGTAGTGTCTCTGACCTAGACCATGGAGATTCTATCAGTCAGATATTTTCACCAGACAACGGGGCATTACGGTGACTAATCTAAGAGTGTGTGTTCCTTGTCTTGGTGGAAATGAAAGTACACTGGAACCTGGTCAAGGACAGCTCCGATTTGGATCACCGCATTGTGTTGTCCTTCTGTCAAACTGAAATGAAAGGACTTCATTGAAAAGGGTTTTAAATTCCAAAGAGCCAAAGCCAAATATTTGAGACTTTAATGGACTGGGGAACACAGAAATGTGAATGACTAGACACACACACACACACAAACACACTTTTATTTCCCCAGCCACTTATTTGGAGTGTGACTCAACACAGCCAACCTCCCACACATTCCAATCAAACCCACACACCTTTCCCCTTCTCCTCCTCCTCCTCTTCCTCACAACTCCTCAACGGATAAGATTCTGCATAATTGCAAAGGCACACACAAGCACACACACACACACACACAAGCACACACACAGTACCAGCAGTGAGCTCTAGCACAGCTCCCCTCTGTTTGCTGTCTCGGGTTTGTATGTGCCTGTGTACAGCTGAGCCTCATAGCCTCCAACGTCACCTCTGGCTCATCTGACCACGGCTGCTTCATCTAGCCGGAGCATCGTTGGCAGGCTTGCTGCCTCTGTGGTCAGTGAGAATGGTCAGCTACGTTCACTAATGGACAAGGGACCTGTTCTATGAGCAAGAGGAGATATACACATCCGGACAAACACAGACACTACACACACACACAGCTACAGTATGCCTACGTGTACTGTGACACAAATACACATACACACACATACCCGTACGGTATGCACGATGTACACGACCCGCCCACACACAGTCACACACGCACTGGACATACCATGTACGCACGCTGTACACGTACAGACCCCCGCACAGTGAAACATGCTCTTACCTGCTGTTTGACTGAGGCCAGGATGGAGGAGGTGGTCTCAGTCTCAGATCCATCCCCGTTCGAGGCAGCCATCACCGGGGGCAACACGGCCCCCTGTTCCTGTTCTGCTGGCTGGTCTGGTACTGGCATCACTCCTACGCACACACACACGCGAGCTAATTAAAATACCGCTTGCTGAGGTCTTTACTTACCCATTGACCTCAACTCTAACTTCTTCCCCTGTAGTGTTCTGTGGTTCACCCACACACACAGGCTTGCACGCACGCACGCAGGCACACACACGCACACTCACACACTTGTCTGTGGCCAATCCAGGTCAGAGAATTGAAAAACGAACTCCCATGTTGTTCACCTACGTAAGGTTTTAGAACACCCCCTTTCTGATCCTGAATGGTGTGTGTGTGCGTGCGTAAGTGTGTGTGGTAGAGCACTCCACGCCTCTTAGAGTCGCAAGCAAGGGAGCAGGTCCGAGGAGGAGGGAAGGTTTTGCTCTTAATCAAATTGAATATGCGCATCCTGTCGAGTGTTTGTCCTGGATGAAAACTACCGACTAATGAGAAGATAATGAGGAAACACTGTCAACTGTCTGACACGATCGGGAAAGGCTCCGTATGGTGAGACGGAGAGAGAGAAGGAGTTGGGGGAGAGGGAGGGAACCAGTGGGACAGAGAGAGGGGGGAGAGAGGGAGAGAGGGAGAGGCGGGGAGGTTAGTGTTCAATGATACATCGAGTTAACAGACATCAATTAGCAAATAACCATGCCATAGACACTCACGCACCCACACACACACACCTCACTGCTGTCAGTCTCCGTGAGGTGCGAGAGTACACAAACAAAAGATCTCTCGCACGCTCATTAAAATGTGACGCGCTACTTATCGCCCTGAGGTAATTAGCTGATCGGGAGACAGAGAAGGAACTCGCTCATGGGTCCTCGCGGTTCTAATCAAAGACGGAATATTCTTTATCATCGTTTCTGTGGGAAATGCCTTTGACACCGTAAAGTGTGACCGAGTCTGGTGTGCTGCGTGCGACGACGTGTGGGACAGCGAAGTCGAAACCACACCGAGCTGTGAAGTGGAGTGGATTATTCATCCTGTGGCTAACACAGAGAGGCGAGGAGGGATGACTAGGCGTATCAACAGGTTTCGTCAACCCCAGCTCTCTTTGTCTGGCACGTCATTAGAACCCTTGGCAAATGTTCCCATGCATACACTGCTCTATGTGGGTGCATGCACACACGCGCACACACGCGCACACACACTCATACAGGCACAGGGGCACAGATACACACACAGACGCGCGCGCCTTGGAATGTGTCCCTTCACGTGCACGCACACGCACGGACGCACGGACGCACGGAAACACAGACACGCACGCTCGGAAACGTGAACACACCAAGGCACGCACACTGACACACGCGCACACACAAAGACACACACTCTCTCACACATACATAATGCAAGCGTTTTTTCACCCCTGTAAAGAGAATTCATGCATGAGGGCACAGTTTGATGGGAGGAAGATCTGAGAGTGAACATGGCTGATCTGACCCAAGGGGTCGAAGGCTGCCTGATGCCTCTTAATCAGACGGAGCCACAGATCCAGAGTCAGTCCTTCCCTCAGGGGAGGGATGCTACACAATAACTAACAACTGACAACTGATCGGTTCATACCAGTGATCACTATGTCCTGATCCGTCATGGCCCAGCTACTGACATTTGTTAATGACTCATTGGAACATGTTGGGTTTCATCTCACAGTGGACTCAGGGTTCTTTTTGAGGTAACTAAATGAACACTCATAATGTCCATTCACCGAATCGGCTGTTTAAACGGGACCGGCCGATTGGCAGTTCTGATGTGAACCGATCTAAAGCAGGTCCAAACACCAGCTCTGGGGCAGTCTGGGACCCTCAGTTAGTGAGCCTGCCAGAGAGAGCATGATAGTATATAAGAACCAGTCGCCAGTCGGAGAGAGGAGTAGAAGTATTGTGAGCAGACGCAGGAGACACGGAGGGTTCTCATCCCTTCCTCTGGTAGTCTGGCAGCTCCTGCCTCGTGTGGGTATGACTCATCGCGGTTTGGCTTGAGACAGCCCCAACAAACAAACAAACAAAGCATATTACACCTCCCGTTATTGGCTTGACGCCGCCATGCTCGTTGAACGAGACAGCCTGAGAACTTCAATGGGAGGCAGGCGGCACCTCAGCGACCAGCTAATCCTTCTCACAGCTACGCCCACCTGAGAGGATACCTGGGCTTAGCAGCCAATCACCTCTCACCTGAACGTCACAGAGACCAGACCTTCAACTCAGCTTACTGACTGGTGGTCCCCACTGGTTTGACCACTGAGTGGGTGTACTCGTGTGGGGCCCCTGTAGTCTTGGGGCCGGTGTAACCCTCAGGGACTGTGGAGCATGAGGGGCTGAGGAGGAAAAACAGACATTGTCATCGAGAAATGGCAACACTCGGGCAGGGCTATTGTCGTTTAACACCGCTAAGCTTCTATTAAACCATCATGTTGTGTCCCCATGGCTTCAGTGCAATAGGAACTTGGCTTAAGGGGCTTTTGTTGCTCCGGGGAACCATTTGATTGCGGCGGACTCTGGTCATATTTGAGTTGTCGGATGCTTCCTGTTCGGGGCTGGGTGAGTGAAGACCTGACATTTTCATTTCTACCGCGCAGATAAGACACGAAAAGCCTTGACAAAAGCCCGCCGTCCTGACAGCGCTGAGAGAACGCCCCGTCATTCTGCAGAATGACTCTGCGAGACGCCGGCATCAACAACACAAAAGCTTCCATCAAGAAAACGCTTCTTGAGTCAGAAAGTTCTACTCCAGTAATCTCCATCTTCAGACGTTGGCAGCAGGGGGACCGTTTAAACCGTCTGCATAAAGGTCTTTTTCATGCACTCAAACAAATACTGGAGTTCAATTTAGAAAAGAAAACGATGTGTCTGTCCGGTGAAGGTCAGGGATAAACTTCTATCATGCTGTCCAACTATCCATCGACAGTGTTTGCTATCTATCTATCCATATATTCCTCTGTCTATCAATCTAGTTTTTTCCCTTCAGCCATCTAGAGTGCATTAGTACAGTAGCGTGCAGTAAGAATATTACAGTAGTTGTCTATTCAGCTGTATCTATGTTTGATGTGTGTGGTAAAAGATAGTCCTGGCAACCCCAACTGAGGACAGGTGACGCTGTGTTTCTGGAGAGACTGGTCTGAGAGAAGATGGGGGTAGCTGCGCTTCATGGTGCTGTGTCCGTTTCATAAAGAGGGTCTCCAGGGTTCCAGAGATTGAGCAACCCTTCAGTCTGTCATCCAGGAAACACAGACAAGTGTTGTTCTTGGTCTGCCAGTGGTCCACACACACACCAGCCCCACGTACACACGCCACACACACACACACAATAGGCTTTCTCTCCTTTCAGTAAGTCGTTCACTTTGAAGGCTGAAAGCTAGGCAGATGTGTGTGTTTTGTCCTGATCCCTGCATGGTTATTGACCTGTGCCTGCCACAAATACAGACACGCACAGGGAAGATATCTAAACACACACCTCAGATGCATTGATGCGCTCCCTCTCCAAACCCCGACCATTCTCCCGTATAACTCCACCTGGTCGGTTCTGCTCTCCTCTCCTTCTCTCTCCTCTCCTTCTCTCTCCTCTCCTTCTATTACCTCTCCTCTCCCCTCTCCTTCTCCCTCCTCTCCTATGACACGTCCTATCTCTCTATCCTCGCCTTCTTCCCTCCTCTCCTTCCCTAACCCCATCCGCTCCTGCCTCCACGACTCGAAGAGAAGAAACAAACCTAAAGATGATCGATGGCTTTACATGAATTTCAGTCCCGACTGATGGACTGATTGGATATGGAATGAAAACCCACAAAGGAGCGACGTGAGAATCGCCGCATGGGTGTGGCTTCCTCCGGCACTGTGGAGAGTTCCTCCGTGCACCGAAGCAACCCTTGCTTCTCTCCTCCTCTCATGAATGCTATGGTTGAACTATTTACAGGCCAACATGGTTTGAAAAAGCTGTATTCAGCCTTGGGGAGGCTTAGTGCAGGGTTGGGCCAGTCCTTGAGCATGTTGATGCGAGACGGAGATCCGTGCTCCAGGAGGGGTCGGAGGAGAACCAGGAAGAAGTGCCCGTGAGGGTTCGTTCTCTACTGGGCTCCCCTGCTGAGTTATTCAGAGTCTTCAGACTAGAGCACTGTGGGAAGGTTCCTCTACGGCCTCTATCTATGGAGGACGGACACTCAGACCGAGGCCATGTCCAGCCTGACACACACACACTCTTTCTTCTCTATAACCTCTTCAGGAGGAGCACGTTTCAGCAAGAGCATCTGTCAGAGCAGGACGTTATTTCATAGAGTCGTATTTCATGGTTCATATTTCATATAAAATTGGAGTTTGTTTGTTTTCTCCGGAGATTTACTGCCTGTTTCCCCCGCGTCACTCCAGAAGCAGGGTGAGCAGGGACACATGGTCGACTCCAGCCTCAGATAAACAGTCTGTATTTCTGACACAGCTCATGTGACCCCGGAGGGCCTATTAAACCAGACACCGTCTCCAAGACTGATGTTTATACAGTGATCTGTTGATCCTGGGGGATTCGTAAATCTTTCACTCTTCATTCTGATGACGTGAGCCAGCTTTATTAAAAAAAGAAGATTTTTCGATTGGACTCCTGTGTGCTAAGCATGCAAATAACACAAAACACGCTATATTGATATTTACTCTGTATTATGTGATACAGATTGGATTTCAGCGCAGTGTCTGCCCTTCAAGACTGTGAAATGGTTTGTTAATAATTGGATTCATGCAATTACGTTTGATTAATTCAATTCATTTAAACCGATTTGATGCTTAAATGCTTGAAAACCTTTAGCATGGTTCATGCTAAAGAAAGCTTTTTGGAAATCTGATATACTGAAATTAAATGAAACAGTATGTGTGTGTATGTGTGTGTGATTGACTGTGTGTGTGTGTGCGCGCATGCATGCGTGTGTGTGTGCGCGCGCGCGCGTGTGTGTGTGTTCACCAGCGATTTCCTAGTTCTGTGTAATACAGAGGTTTGGAACACAATCACCACTAAGCATATGGCTAATAATACTGTAATGTCATGAAAATGAGATAAAGCTTGGAAAATGAATAAATAATCATTGTAATTGCCAAAACCAATCAGTCTGCCGTTGAACTGGTGAGAAGTGTTTTCGCTTTTTAAAATTAGACTCAAAAGTCCTGCACATATGAATGTCTCCAGTGATTGATGTCTCCAATTAACTCCTCCGTAGTGTCTAATATTAAACTCTGAATAATGCATATAATTCAGTTAGCAGCCAGACACACTGAAGGCACAATCTTTGGAAGAAGGACTACACACACACACAGTACAGTACAGTACACAGATTGTAGCATCAAAGCCAAACACCCAGAGCTAGCAAAAACTCTACCAACTCAACAAACACCTTGCCACCGCAACCACAGACAGATGGTATTTAAGAGGACTGGCTTCATTCCAGCATCAAGCTTCCTTTGACCATTTGAAAATGATATTGTTATGTCATTGAGATAATGGGTGGCAACTGAACGTTGACATTTCCCATTGACTTTTCATTACAAACAAATGTGAACACACAAATACACCAAAACACACGCAACGTAGTCAGGGACCATGGAGATGGATGACCTAGATTAAGTGTTTGGGTTTCAAGACGTGCTGAAGAAATGTGCGTACCAAGTCAGATATTCACAAATGAAATTCTACAGTTAAGGAGAGACGAGAGGGAGAGGTAGAGGGGGAGGATGAGAGAGGGAGAGGGGGAGGGAGGATACGAGAGGGAGAGGGAGAAGGGGAGAGAGGGAAAGTTAGATAGGGAGGGATTGTGCGCCTCGTCTCCCCTTCTCCAAAAGCATCTCCTTGATTCCGTGCTGTGCCACAGGTCGTGACATGTTGCCGTGACGCGTGCTCACCTTGACAAGCTGACAAACCGACCAAACGCTTGGCACCTCTACAGAAAGCCAACGTCACCACATAAACAGAACCCGTCACATGCCAGCACGCCTCGCTCTCCACTTCTACCATCACGCCACAACACCAAACAGAATGTCTCAAACTGATGAGCCGGCTTGGCACAGGAAGAGCGGGAGACTAGCGCCTGGCCTCTCTCTCAACCACTCCTGACACTCTCTCTCTCTCTCTCTCTCTCTCCCTCTCTCTCTCTCTCTCTCTCTCCGCTCCGACATCCTTCACACCTGTCAGAACAATGTGCATCTGATAATCTGCTCGTGCCTCCGACTGTTTGAGAAATTCCTCCCAGGTCGTCTGGCACATTGGAGCTGCTTCAGATCAGCCCTGATTGGGGCCGCAGTTACCCTGGCTGCCAATCACAAGTCTGCACAACAAGGACTGTAGACAGACCACAGCCAACTGAGCCCACACCGGAACCACAACCAGAACCAGTCTGTACTGCAGGTCAAGAGCGGTGCATATTGATTGGTCTGTCCCTGTTAACTGGGAGGGCAAGAAGTGGAAAAGGACAGGAAGTGGGGAGGAGAGGCAGTGGAGAGGAAATGGAGAGGACAGAAAAATGCCAGCAACGGAGACTGGAGCTGATTGGCAATATGAGCTAAACAGAAAGGGAGCTCTCCTTGGTGCTGAAACCCTCCTGTACTGCACTCTGTCTGTCTCAAACCCATACACACATAAGGGATAAAAAAAAAAATCTAATTTCTTTCTTTAAACAACCCTTTATACATCATACACCTGCAACAAAGTCCATTCACTCATTTTCAATGGATTTCAGCTGTGCCTGGCTGGTAAAAGTGTAACCAATAGAACAGTTCAATCCCATCCTGTTAGACAGACAGCCCTGCGAGACTGCCCTCAAAAGTGGGCGTCTGGCATCGGCTACGATCACCACAAAGCCAGACGAGGCCGACAGTAGACACGATCGATCGTCTGATCCGGCTTGGCCCCGTTCCCCGAGGCCCCGCCCCCTGCTCGGATGACTGGTCCGCCCGCCGGCAGACGCTCATCCGTGACTGGGCCCGTTTTGGCCGGGGTGCGGCTGGTGACCCAGATCACGCCGTGGCCCTCCGCCCGCGCCGCTCGCCGCGGTTGCTCTGTCGGCGTGATGACACTCTAACGAGCAGATTGTTTGCGAACATGTCGATGGGAGGGGAAGGGAGGGGATGGGGGGGTGGCGCATATGCAAGATGAAACACACTCCTGATGGCTAAGTCATGGGAGAGCGCGTGAGAACGACAGAGAGAGGAGGAGGGAGGGAGGGAGAGAGAGAGAGGCAGATGCGGGAGAGACTGAGAGTAGGACGGAGAGAAATGGCGAGAGACATGCGGAGAAGGACAGCGAGACAGGAAAGGGAACGAGAGAGAGAGAGAACAACTAAGTAGGGTGATAACCTTGACTATCAGTATCAAACACCGGCATTTTAAAAACGGGGGGGACATTTTGGGTGGATATTACAACATTTACCTATCTGTTATCAACAAGGGAGCAGACTCAGGCAGCTCTGTGATCAGGTTTCAGAGAACTTCTCACTGTTCAGGGGCCAGGGGAAGCCCAGCTGTGAACCGAATGTCCGATTCGTTCACAGGGTCTTACACCCAAGTACCTACCAATGGCAAGAAGGCAACACACGTTTCAGCTTCCTGTTCCTCTTCCCTTGGCTTCACTCGTTCGTTTGAATGTCTCTGTGTCCATGTTTCTCTCTCATCCCCTGTCTTTCTCTCTGTCTCCACCCTGTATCTCTCTATTTCTCCCCTGCCGGTCTCTCTCTGTCTCTCCTCTGTCTGTCTCTCTGTCTCACCCCTGTCTGTCTCTCTCTGTCTCACCCCTGTCTGTCTCTCTCTGTCTCTCCCCTGTCTCCATGTCTCTCTCTGTCTCTCCCGTCTCCATGTCTCTCTCTTTCCTCCCCTGTCTCCTTACACCTTATGAGTCTGTGATGTCATACCCTTTCTCTCGCTCCCTCTCTTTTTTATTCTCTCTGTCCAAACTGGGGCAGTCAAGTATAGCCAAGGAGAGGACTTATCACATGATGAACAGAGTGACAGAAAACAGAACAGAGAGAGGGTGAAAGAGACACGGAAATAGATAGAGGGAGAGAGAGAGAGAGAGAGAGAGAGAGAGAGAGAGAGAGAGAGAGAGAGAGAGAGAGAGAGATATGAATAGAAGTCAGATGACAGCAAACTAGACTTCCTGGACAGTTTTGTGTAGGTTGAATTTACCTCTGTGCTGGCCTGTACACCCCATTTACTGCCATGATGCGTCAGTGCCCAACACAGAAGTCCACAGCTGCTCTTAATCTTTATACAGAAAGATACTGTTGTATTGAACAGCATTAGCAGCTATGCAAAGGCTACTTACAAAACAGCGTTAGCGGCTAGATAAAGACTACTAACAGAACAGCGCTAGCGGCTAGGTAATGAGAACTGACGCCAAGTAGCAATGGTAGCTACATAGCTACATTTGAATCTAGCTGGTTAAAGGGCAACTGTGAAGCTTATATCCATGGGGCCACCCAAGAGACAATCTTCCATTCAGTTTTGTATTCAAAAACTGCCACAGACCTAAGGTGAACTTGTATATTGCCTTTGCACGTTGATAAAGTCACCATACCAGAAAACTGTTGGTCTTGGATCCCTTATAAGCTTTGTCCTCCCTTGTCTTATCACAATAATATATATTCAATATACTGGAAATAACAGCAGTCACCTGGATGAGCTGCATGTGTGTGTGTGTGTGTGTGCGTGTGTGTGTGTATGTTTAAGATAAGACAGCCCTGTCTGGCTCACGATTTACATATGACAGACTGACTGTTTGTTGACACACACACAGAGACACACTCCCACATACATGGAGGATGCACACACACATTAGTAAACAGCATTGCACTGACATATACCAACCGACACACACACACAGGGGTGCATGGTTGTGGTTAGCTTCCCAGTGTGGGCATCAGTGAGGAAGCAACATCTCCCTGCTCTGTTTGATCCTCCTGAGATCTTATACATCTGTTGAAGGGAATCCCAACGGGACTGGTTTGTCTCTGTGATGTCACTCCCTCTTTCCCTCTTCGCGTCGCCCTCGCTCCCTCTCTCTGTTTCCTCGCTCTAGCTCTGTCTCAGCCTCTTCCCCCACCTCTCTCTCTCCGTCCGTCTCCTCCCCATACCTTGCTCTCTCCTCTCTCTGCCTCTATCTCTCTCTCCTTTTCCCCCACCACCCTCTCTATCTCTCTCCGTCCGTCTTCTCCCCATACCTCGCTCTCTCCTCTCTCTGCCGCCATCTCTCTCTCCCTTTCCCCCAACACCCTCTCAATCTCCCTCCCCCACCTCATGCCTCCTTTTGATTATGTTATTGCTTACATGCAGAAAGCACCTCAAATATATTCTCATGTTTTTTTGAAAGACACAGGCCTGTGGTGGAGATCTGATGCCAGTAAGGTTGGATCCCGGTGAATCCTGATAAGAACAGAAAGTCTAGTTAGGTTATCTTTACTTGTAAAGCCAGGCCTGGCTACGTCTTAGCTTGGTGTGTGTGTGTGTGTGTGTGTGTGAGTTTGTGTGTCTGCTGATGTCCCATCCTGTTCCTTATCGGCGTCAGAACACACTCGTCCGGACAAAAACAGCGTGGCTTGTAAGACAAGACACATCCTGGCTGTGTTTTCCTTCCAGAGCATGGTGTTATAGTGATGGTCCAATGAGCACACTTCCCATGAAGCAGTGGGGCATCCTGTACTTTCTCTGGAGCACAAGGGTCGGTGAGCGTTGGAGCGTGCGAGCGAACGAGGTTCATGACAGTGGACATATGATCCGAGTCACACGCCACCCTGGTCTGACGTGTAGCATCTGTGTGGAACAGTATCACAGCTCCACTCACCGACTCAAATGACAATAATCACCCCTCAAATTTGATTCACAGACGCAATCGATACTCGCAGGGCATGCAGGGCGAGGACTCTGGGAAACATCATCAGGTAATGATCACGTCCCTGTTTACAGTCAGTCTGCAAAGCAAAAGTGTCGGATTGAACAGCATTTTCTATGGTGCCTACGAGGATTCTGGGAAGACACGGAGGTCTATTTTGTGATCTCTCCAGCCCGCCATCCCTCTTTCCTCTGTGGAGTGATAACACTTGCACTCTGTACGATAGACATAAGGGTAGTTAACCTCCTGCCCTGCTTCTGCTCCCTGGTGTGTGTGTGTGTGTGTGTGTGTGTGTGTGTGTGTGAGTGTGAGAGAAAGAAAGAGGCAAAGCTTGGGGGTTTCGAGGAAAAGAAATGATTGAATTCAACAACTTCAAGCAGATAACTCCTGATTAGAATACCAAACAATGAGTGACGGAGCTGAGGAGATGGACAGGCGAGTGTCCACCTTTCATCGATTCACAGCCCGGCGCGTGAGAGGGAGTGTGTTGGTAGGAGTGAGAGGGAGTGTGTTAGTTAGCGTGCGTGCCAGTTCCATGCACCGTCCACCTAACCTGTACAGCGACCTACATCTGGAATGATCTCACTCCAAAAGATTAGACAAAGCTAAACGGATGATCAAAATGTTGTTTTTCTCAGCTATTCTCTTTTGTGGGGGAAAATTATGGTTTGCCTCGTGTATGCACAACACACTCGTACACAGTTTCACACACCAACACGCACACACAGTAAGAGAGAGAAAGAAAGAGAGAAGATAATTTTCTTGACTCTTGTTCGGCACTAACTCGGTATTTTGTATCCGTGTATCTAAATGACTGTAACAACCTCACAGCGGGTAAAAGGCATTCGTTGGACCAATACTGGATCTCGGCACGTTGTATTTGATATTCTGTCGTACCCCTGTCTGGCAAGAGACTGCACCCACTAAAGTCTTTGATGTTACATTAATGAAATGACGCAGTTTTTGCTGCACTGCTAGTTGAGATGTTATTGTTGCATTGTTTTTGAGATATTATTATTATTCACTGTGCCTGGTAAATACAGACCGTTCCCTGAATCTGACTGCAGATTACAGATGAAGTCTAGTTAGAACTGTACACTTCTGATCCTTGATTTTCAACTGTACTTTCAAAATGCATTACCTGTGTGTCCCTTTGGATAAAAAAATACCCTTTGACAGGGTACCAACTAGAAACTCATTAATATCTGTGTTATATTTGACTTGTTAGGCCAAAGTGTCGAAAGTTCTTTCCAATCCTATGGCCGTCACAACTTCCCAACTCACATACCATAATATTACCCCCGACCCCATATGGAGCGCAGTCATAGCAACCCTAGCATCTGAGCAAATGGTTGCCATGGTTTCCAGAAGATTGGCCACCACTGGTGCCCTGGGCGTCCATTTCTAGCCCACTGACCCTCCATTTAAAGCTGTGTGTGTGAGAGTGCATGTGTGTCCTTGCATGAGTGTAAGTGTATGTGTGTGTGTGTGAGCGTGTACGTGCGTGTGTGCGTTTGAGTGTATGTCCGTGTGTGTCACGCCGCCCCACTGTGGTAATACCTCCAGCCCCCTCTAACTCCTTAGCCAACACAAGGCCCCCTCCACTGGGCTTGATGCTGAGGGCGGCAGGGCTCCTCTGGAGAAGCTGGTGTGGAGCTCCATCCCTTTGGGGCTTCCTGCTGTGTGACTGAATGGACTGTAATGGGTGAAGAATAACGATTCCCTGAATAACCTCACTAGGCCTGCGCTGGAGCTCAATGTACAGTGCTGAAGGCTACAGAATAAGTGTGTGTGTGTGTGTGGGTGTGTGTGGCAACCCCATCAGTGTTACAATGCAAAGCTTCTGTACCTCAGACTTCCAGAAACCTTTCTAGACTAGGCCCTCCTCTTCCTCTTCTTTGGCTAACCCTTCCTCTCCATCCTTTACGTCTTCCCGGAATGTTCTTGCGTATATATAAAACGTCCCGCTTGCTGGGCCTCCTTGTCGTGGGCCGACAGCTCAAGGCAGCGGTGGAGACTGGAGCAGGAACTAAGCTGTGTGCTGCGCTCTCTCGGTGCATCTCAGTATGATGCAACGTTACGAAACGCGCTGCAGGATTAGATGGTGCTTGTCTTCTGTCGTCAGTGTTCGCGGCGCTCAGGCTAGCTGGGGCTAGCAGCCGTCTCGGACAGGTAGAGTCTGCAACAGGCAGGCTACGCTGTCACTGGCACGGATGAGGAGGGGGATGTTTATTCACACTGAGGATGTGTGCGTTCTCTGTTTGAGAACTCTGTATCCAACTGTGACTTTCCTCTTCTTTTCTCATCTCTGGCCTGGGGGTCTGGTATTGTCAGGGACGGATCTGGGCAGAACTGTCAGCTGTCTGGACGCCAAAGAACCGCTCGGTCCAATTGGCTTCAAAAGAGGACTGCATACAAGATGTCTGTCTGCAGAATATGACATTACCTGCCTGTAGGCCACTCCTGACCCATATCCAAACTCAATTTGGGCTTGACTGTGAGTCTGGTGCAAGAGACCACATGGAGTGACGGTATTCACTGCAGCAGAGAAACAAACGTGCACAGCAAACATACGTCCAGGACACTAACCCTGGAAGTGGATATATAAAATCCCTTGTTTTCGTGTAACTTAATACCCTAATATAAGCTTTCAGCAGTTGCCCATCTTAAAAACAATTTTTTAATTAAAAAATAAATTATCCAGGTAAGTGGTGGGTGTGGGATGGATGTTTTATGAATTTTCATTCTGGGTTTTTCAGAAATGCTTGAAGGGACACAATTATTAAACACAACCTCTCCCTGTGAAACCTCAGAATAATCCCAAAGGGCTCTTGTTCGTCTAGAATTTCTTGAACAGTTTGTATGACATATGTTTGTGAAACATAAGAGCATGTAGTTAAACAAGTTACAATTTAACAACATGAACCTCAAAAGTGCAATAGTGTACCTGTAGGAAAGCAAGCAACAATAATATAATTCAAAGCGAGTACAAGAAGTTAAATCAGTTACAACTAACCAACAAGAGAAACAAGTCCCTCAATAAGAGTCATTGTTTTCCTGGAGGAAACTAACATCAGGTCCATCAAATCATTCTTAAGTACCGTTAGTACTCCCGGAACAAGTGCGATTTTGCAACAACAACAAAAAATTGGTTGTGATGTTTAGTGACCCTTTTAGTCTATTCAAACATCAACAATAAACTCCAGATGGAGGGCTATGGGCTATCGGCCAGTTACGGTCTTTTCTACGATGTGTTCTATACTGGAGACTGAAAACCGCTTCAATTCTGGTGGGTGTTGAATTTTTCAGCTAGCTGTCATGTCCACTGTGTATATGGACTGGAGGAGTTGAAGGAGTCCTCTTCCTATGAAGGCCTGGCTATCAGGCATCCACAGTGGTCGTCATGACTAATTCAGCTAACCTCACAAACAAAAAGAAATGGGGAAGGGCAAACTCAACGTACCGAACCACACACCGCGCCACGCATGAATCCCCCAAGATGTTTCTGCCCTACCCGAGATTCAAAATGGTTTATTATCTTACATTGCAATTGAACCGTTATACAAAGTTAATTCAGTCAAGACGGTGATGTATTGATTTAATCATGTACTGCAATGGAGACGGTTTGACTTTAGAATGCTTCTATTCTAGGAATGTAAATCCCTGGTGGACAAGAAATTCAATCCAACTTCATGTTGAGCCTTTTTAATGACCAATGTCACAAGACTTCACCGCACCGAGGACCAACCTAAACCCTCAGGCTCTTAAGTCTCACACGCTCGCAGTGAGACTCGCGCATTTCAGCCATTTCTCCAGCTCTCACGCAACACCTCGTGTTTCTCGCGCGATTCAACCATTTCTCACGCTGAGAAATAACTGGAGGGATAACTTGTCCCGTTGTATACAATCAGAGGACGAGATGCAGGCAGGAAGTTTTACCCAAACGTTGAGAGGTATGGGAATCTCACGCCAAACCTTCGATCAAACTTGAGAGCCCTCTCTCGGAGACGACAAGAAAAAACTCCCTAAGAAATGGATGAGACCTCATTTCTTCCCACAGAGATGGTTGGTGGCACAACACAAATAAACCATAAGTGGAGACAATTTTCCAATCCATAAAGATAATAACATTCACAAATAACTAGTCAGTGAAGTCACACACATCGCAGGCATGGCAGAGTTAACAACATCCTGTATACACGATACAGAAAGACTACACGGGGGAAGCTGGTGGTGGTGGAGGGTGGCAACGATTGTCTGGGTCTGAGATTGCACTCAGTATTTATGCCCCTTGAAGCAAAAAGGGCTAGACCTTCAATCAGCACACCAGCGCCTGATTTGGTGAGTATGACATCAGCTGATGATGTGACGCACAGCTTCAGTCCCCTCTTGACTCTTTCTCCCTTTCGAACGCCCCCCACTCTCCTTTCTCCCCCTAGCCTCTCTTTCCTCATCTCTCTTTCTCCCACCTTCGTCTCTCTTTTCTCCAGCTTCCCCAGACAAACCACCCACACATAAACCTTGATGACGGTGGTGTGTATTCTTTCCTCTGCCATTGTTTCCCACTTGACCAGTGGAACAGAGTTGATACCATGTTGACATATCTTCCAAGCAAATACACAAAGCTCAACTATACTAGACCACTATAAAACCCTCTGTTAGAGAGGGGAACTCATAACAGCCTGTTTATGTTCCAGGGTAGGAACAATTTTCCGCCAAGACGCTCTCTCAATTCCAAGGACCAATGCTCTCTAAGCAAACAGAACATTACTTATAATACAAAAATAAAATGTATTCAGTACAAATATCTACAGTGAATGCAAGGTTGCTTTTGAGCCAATACTTGTTGACATTGAAGTATGCTACAGAAAACATTACAATCAATCTAATCTGTAGTTTATTCGAACACGATGCACATGTAACAGACATTGCCACGCCCCCATTGGTGGTACACTTGGCCGACTTTCGCCCGCACCTGGGATTGAACCCACCACCTCCAACCTGCCAAGCGCAACCACTACCAGCTGTGCCAACCAAAAGCTAACACACTATTAGCGCAGGTGGCCAGTATCCAAGGAGTGAATTTACCCAATCTACACTGGTGACACACACACGGTCATGTGCTTCACATCCCTTAACCTAATTGGACAAAATACAATTTCCAACAGCTATGATTGGTTGATTTTATACTCCTTGTCCCGCCTCCCAGGGCACACTCATAGTCGGAAGTCGGGGATGGGTTTGTCTGAGATGAATTTGTACTGGTGCTGAAGACATTATCAGCACAGTGGTTCTAAGACATATGACTACTGCTATGATATGGCTGCAACTTCATTGCTTACCACACACACATTCACACACAAACACGCACTCACCCACACACACACATACACACCACCTCCCCCACACCATATGAGAGGATGACCCTAAAATATATTATTCTTGCCTTGGGAAATCAGGAGGACCTGCACTGTACAACTAGGGCTTGTCTTTGATGCCCAATTAGCCTTGGGAGACCTGGCTAGCCTTGACAATTATCAATCTGTGGTGGATGAGATAGTGACAGGCACAAACAGTGGCGTGTGTCCACAAACAGTGGCGTGTGGCTATCTTTGGCTTCTCATGTGTACAGGTATCACCTCTGTTTGTTTTTGTTTTTGAAACGCATCGTTTGAATAATTGATGGTAATCACACTGGTCATCAACATCATAAGATGTTGTGATTTATTTTCTCTCGTTCTCCTTCTTTCCCTCTCCTCCACTCCCTCCCTCTCTCCCTCTCTCGCTGTCTCTCTGTCTCTACGGCTACTCCTCCCACTACCCTCGTTCCTTGCTCACCCACATCCCCTCCATCTTTCTCTCTTTCTGTCACATTTCTGTTTGTTTTTTTCTCTTCCTGCAACCACGTCTCACCTCCTCCTCTTTTGGGCTGTCTCTCTTCTCCGACCCCCGTCTCCCCATGGCCCTCCATCTCCCCACCCTCCCTTCCTCCCTCTCCCCACCCTCCCTCCCTCCTTCTCCCTCTGCCAACAGAGGGGAGGGTTATCTGGAGACACAGGGAGCCCCATCTGCAGAGTGCTCATTAGACAGAGGAGAGGAATAAGGAGCAGAAAGAGAAAGAGAGAACCACAACCCCCCCAGAAACCCACAGGCAGACAGGCTGGCCGCGTCCCAAACCTGCCGCGGCGCAGCCTCTCCCTCTCCCTATCCCCTTTCTTCTGTCCCCCCCCCCCCCCCCCAAGGATTTAGCGTTTACAACTTACTTCCTTGTCTCCTTTAGTCCATGTAACACACACAGCACAGCTCTGGAGCTGGGCAAAGACAGCAGTTTCCTTTGCCGTTCCCCTCCTCTTTGTCTCCTAACGAGCTTGGAGGAAAAACAGAAGGAGGATGTCCAATTAGGATGCAGCCCAACTCTCCTTCCAGGCCTACCCTCTTGATGGGCTGGTCTTAATACAGATAGGTGGAAGCAGAGAATGATGGCCCAATCCTCGTGTAGCTGGTTTGCTGATGGGTGGGTTTTTAAAGGCTGAGGCAAGGTCATGTTCACTTCAGCTCTCATTACAGACCTCGGCAGCGTCACCTTGACTACGAGCAGCATAGACACATCCACAGGGTGAGGCAACGGGACAATTGTGATATGACGTCATTTCCCCCTAAATCTTGACTGTTGAACTCCTGCATACATGCAATATTTTGTGGCTGTAAATCGGGTGTTTTAAATGCAGACCAAGTCTCGCTACGTTGCCTGGCTCACCCTTATCACAATAGTTAATGGACTTCTTTATCTAGAAATGAGTTACAATATTGCTCAAGTTTGGCAATCCACATGAAATTAAAATAAAACATTCAATGATTAACTTTTGCGTGGAAGCTTTTGCCAATAAAAAAGAAGATCCAAATCCAGTCAACGTTCTGGAACAGAGTCAGCGTTCTCTCATGTGAACGTCGTCTGCCAGCAATCGATGCACAGGCGGCGAGCCCACTCCAGTAGCCTACTGCTGCTCCAGCGTGCAATGGATACTCACCTAACTTGCCTAATCTTCATGGTTCATGGTGAAAAGAAAGACTTGCTTGGCGAGACCTTCTTTGAAACACAACCCTAACGAAGAACAATCACTGCGTAAATGGCTTAATGGTTTTACACCGTTCATGCTTGCTTTACAAAACGCACACATCACATGCTTCATGGAACGTTGTGGCTGGCAGAAGTGGAACTGGCAGACACCAACACACTAGTTTGACATTAACCATATGAGATGGCCTATGAGACAGCAGGTCCCTGTCAAGACCCTGTAAACCAAATTCGCATATTAATGGACGGTTTTGGGAGATCGTGTGGGAATGAAACGTTGGTTAGCCAACTGTAAATGCTTCAAACGCACATATACAAAAAAATATGCGTCCCACTTTACGCTGTGGTAGGCTATATTCTAAAGAAACCCTCTTTGTTTAATTGGAGATGCCCCCAAACACTATTGCGACAGTAGAATACAAACCCAGGCACAGGAATTCCCATTCTCTCAAGCTTGAATCACAATGGCTTTCGCTTTTCCACCGCGTCTCTGACAAGTGGGGTAGCCGTTAATTTTCCGGTGGCATCTTAATCGTTTTAGCGTAGGCCACTGCTTTGTTTACTTTTCATCTTCATTCATCACTCTCAGTCGAGACGGTGATAAATTTGGGTCAGTCAGTGGAGTGAACTCGTGCCAAATCCTCACGCGGAGAGCAGCCTCCGCCTTGGGCACGACTGCGCAGGCATTTTACGGATTACAATAGGTTGGCAGTTTAAAGGCGTGCGGCTATAAACAGTGCCATGCTGAAATGTTTTTCTACTTCGTCTCCTCCTAATCAACCAATGGGCAAAAACACTGTACTTAAAACGTTGAACATCCAACAGATATAGCCGGCTACATCTCATCTCAGACTATGCTCATCTAAAGAGTTGCCGGGCACCTTGCAAGCCCTCCGTCTCGCCCCGTCGCACCCCCTCTCCCTTGGCCAACGGAACGGTATCAAATGTCTCACACTCATTTTCCACGCAGGGCAAATCTTAGATGTGTCAGAGGCTAATGGAGAAGGGCAAGGGGGGGGGGGGGGGTAATACGGTGTGACTGCACTTACCAAAATAAAATCCTGGGGAATTTCAACGGCAGACTCTCCTCGTCCCGTTTGCGTTCACCAATCCGCAAGGTGCCCTGACCTGAGTCGTGGACTCCCTGTGTCCTGACGGGCTCGAGGGGGTGGACTAACCATCCGCTGGATGTCGGTCATGCAAAGCTGAAGCATCCGCGGGAGAGCGCGAGGAGGCGGTGGAGGAGGTTGCAAAGCGATGGTAGGCTACAGTACCAAGCAAGACAGTGGAGCAAAGCACTGCAGCGCACGGCAATCGGAGGTAGTAGCGCTGAAGAGGCAGGCGGCTCCCCCAGGTCTGTGTGCGTGCTTGATTCCGCGCACACGCATAAACGCACTCACGCACAAACTATCTCTCTCTCTTTCTCTCTCTCAGACACACACACAAGCACTTTTTGGACGAATACACAGCGCCATCTTAAGGCTATCAGAATAATTCTGCTTGTTGCTAAAAGTTATAGCCTAGAGCCTAACAGTAATATACTAGCCTCAGTTTCGGCCCACCGGGAATTCTCCCTGTGCTCCCAATGACCAGTCCGCTACGAGGACATTGATTATGCCTACATCAATAACTCATACAACTTCCGTTTGGAGATTTAGGCTATCTAAGAAGGTTTGACATACTGTATGCCTCTTTATTTAGTGATTAAAATGCACATTGAGTTTGAGGGGAAGATGGATTCGATAGATATGGGGGTTCAGAGCGTTTGTCCCAGCGCCACTGTGCCAACGGATGGGCATGAAGTGTCTTTAAAGGGAAAAGGCGTTCAGTGGTTCCCAACCCTGGTCCTTGGGACCCCCTGTCCTGCATGTTTTAGATTTTTCCCTGCTCCAACACACCTGCTTCAAATGTATGGGTCGTTATCCAGCTCTGCAGAAGCCTGATGTTAACGACCATTCATTTGAATCAGGTGTGTTGGAGCAGGGAAACATCTCAAACATGCAGGACAGGGGGTCCCGAGGACCAGGGTTGAGAACCACTGCCTTAGATGATGAAGAGCTCCGCTGCGCATACGCATGAACACATGGGTATGGTTTCTTCTCCAGGTAGGAAAGGGAGGTATACAATTATTATTATGGCTCGGGAGGAGGATAGGGTAGCTTGTTCCTCGAGAGGTAAGTTTTTGCTCCAACCACAGTTGATACTAACCTGATTCAATACATCAGCCATCTGATTATTAGAAGCAGCCGCTATTGGGGCCGAAGTTATACACTGTCGCAATATATCACAAAATTAGATTTCACGTTCTGGTATCTTCAGAATCAGCTTTATTCGCACAAGCAAGTTTACACAAACAATGAATGTACTATGGCATATCATGTTAAAGGCCTATATGTTTCAACAACGTTTTTGCTGCAAATGTGAGGTAATTTTGCTACTTGATAAGATTTTAGTACATCAAAAGTTCGATTTACTGGCTTCCGCCACCTGGTGGTGCCTTCGAGTACGTCAATCAAACTTGTAACTTTGCCCATGTTGAGCCTCGCCCACTCAACAGGGCTAGTCTACTTGCGCAGCAAGTGTTTCAACACTAAGTGAAAGCTCCCTTGAAAGAAACTGGACTTCAACGACGGAAGTTGCTGCTGTCAAATCGGTGGAATGATCTCCCATAGGCTTGAGAAGGGTGACATATGTCTAAACACGATCTACTCTGCAATCGAAATTCCTGCAACTGGACGAACATGGAAGATGTAGGATAGATGTCACCTTTATCGTATGATCTTAATGATTCGTGAATCAAGAATGACAAATGGTAAGGCCTACATTTGACACGAATTGCACACGTTTGTACAACGTAGACTGTCACATGGATTAGACTTGAACTTGAACTGTTAAACTCCAGTAGCCTACAGCCCAACTGTCAAACAGAAATGTACACTTGTGCTAGACTATACGTCCTTTTCTGACACTTTATACTATATTATAATTACTTATGCAACTATGGGTTCCCAGAAAACGTTATAAGTAGACCAGCATAGGCCTATTACCCATACATTTCACAATTAACCCCAACTGCATTCTCTCTTGTTCTCTCTCTTCCCGTATCCTTCTTTCTTACGCACGTAGCTTCTTTTTGGAGTCTACTTCTTTTCTCTCTGTGTTTTCACGCTGCATGTCTGCCGGTAGTTTCTCCATGTGAGAAGTACGCCACGGTGAAAACAGCTGCAGAGGACTACAGAATGGTAATCTTACCTCTGCTGGTAGACACTGTACGTAGTAGACTCCTCAACTACCATATATTGCATTCGTTTCACATCCCAGTTAATAAACGCATAGCTGAAGCTAAATATTACAGAATGTATTAAGAGGGGGACTTGACTGGTTTGTGAGACCAATTTGTGACGACGCCACGTGAATGGACCCAGCTAGTCGCATATACAGACATCTATCACCCTACATGACATGTTAGAAACGGATGATTCAGCATTGGGGCGGCATTAACCCTACTCCAACCAGCTGGTCATGAATTCCAATCTACCAGACAGGGAAAATTATGTTTTCACTGACTTGCCAATACATGTGTTAACTCATGTTAACTCTGTATCCCCAGGAAAGCGAGGTCAGTAACAGACTCAACAGCACAGTGTGTGGGGAAACAAACAAACCAGTCTGTGAGGAAAATAGAGTAAGTATTGACGTTCATCTACATGAATTGCCTCTTGCCCACCTGTCTTGCATGTTCTTTAGTTATCAAGGCCTCTGCTGAGTTTGGTAACAACCCATTCATTTGAACCAGGTGAGTTTGAAGAGGGAAACATCTAGAACCTGTTGGGCAGGCTTTCACTAGGACCAGAATTGGGAAAGGCTGTTCTACTGTAGGACAAAGCAAAGCCTTACAGTATGTCTTCCTTCATTGTAAATGCCTAGTACCCAGTCTTAATTTCTGATCAGAGTAGACAAGAAAAATAGACAGTCAGAAACAATGTATCGTCAACATAAATATCACAAGCTAAGTTATCTCCGATACCCGTGAAGTCAGCTCAGCGATACCGAGCGATAAAAAGCAATAAAAACCAAAGTTCATTTCGGTTTCGTGGATATTTACCTCCTCTCTCTGTAGGAGACGCGATCCATCATAAACATGGTGTGCAGAAGACACTTCAAGCTGAGCAGTGTGCCCAGAGCCAAGAGTCTGACAAAGGTGGTCCTGACATCCCTGGACTGTCCATGTCCTTTACAGGTACAGTAAGATTCAGGAGCACGGTTCTGGTATATGTCTATTTGGCGGGTGTTTTTGATGCGGCTCTGTGTCGTTTGCCAGAGGCAGAGAGGGAAGGAGCGAGGAGGTCCTGCAGGGGGGGAGAGAGGATCAGGTGGAGGACAACCAGGGCGAGGAGAGGCTGGACAGAGAGGTGAAGGAGGAGCGGGGAGAGGAGAGGCTGGACAGAGAGGTGAAGGTGGAGCGGAGAGACGAGAGGCTGGACAGAGAGGTGAAGGTGGAGCGGAGAGACGAGAGGCTGGACAGAGAGGTGAAGGTGGAGCGGGGAGAGGAGAGGCTGGACAGAGAGGTGAAGGAGGAGCGGGGCGAGGAGGGGGACACAGAGACACCAGGCAGCTGTGCAGATTAAAGCTCTCCCTGGAATCGCTGAAACTCTGTTACCAGGCCCTGGCTAGTGGACACGTTCCGGGGACATAGGAAGTAGCAGCAGGTGCTACCTACTCACCAGACTCTTGAAACACCTAGCAAAGTTACAGACAGTCCATGCGGCGGGGCTCCTCCTTCCGTGCTCCACAACGCCACACCTTTCTCCGTCCACTTCAAGCTTCATCTCTGCCATCTTGTTTTTTCTGCTCGGCCTAAATGGACCGAAAGAAGCACTTGGCAGACCTTCACTTCCTGGGATATTTACGACTTTGTTCCTTCCTTGCACTTTGTTTTTGTGATCTTGTTGTTACACTATCTGGCAGGAAGCTGCACTAACGAGTAGTCCATGTTGCACTTAAAATGTTGTTTCTGTTCCTCTGTACTTGGCACAGCACTTTACAAAGCACTACCGTAATCGAGATGTCGTTCTATGACTGAAGAGGAATTGGAATTTATTTTAGAATTTTCGTAGTATGACACACATGCATGCAGGGAGCAGTGACACCAATAACAGACACACACAACCACCAAAGAAGTTTGTTCTCCACATTATTCCCATCCATACTGTTCTTCCTTCAAGCAGAGGAGAAATTGTTGGCAGCCATATCAGGGGGTGCCCAGGGACACATTCCAAGTGTTTGTGTAGTATTTAGTTTTGTTCACCGTGGCTGTTAGCTGAGATGTGGTTATTTTGGGATTTGGCTTGTAAAAACAGACCATTCCCGACCACCAAAATTCTGTAGCACTATGCACTTCTGATCATTGATCTTCTGCTTTACTTTCTACATGCACTTTTTGTACATTGCTTTGGAGAAAAGCGTCAGCTAAATAAGTAAAAAATGAATGTAGTTCCAAGCTATGGACATGTTTCTCCAGTTTAGTCAGCGAAGGGAATGTTTGGCATCTGATTATAAATGTGTGTCTGTAGTTTGGTTATCTTGAGAACTGGGCCCTGTATACAGTTGAAATGCACTGGCCGGTTATTCTATATTCTCATTCAGGGGCCAAAACAGCAAGCAACCCACTTATGATGGCTGTTTCAACCTCCACTAGGGCTAAAGGGCTAATGTTGTTGCTTCCAGACATTGCTGTTATATCGATCCAATATGGTTACGCAGTTCACCTCATCAAAACCTTTTTTTAA
This sequence comes from Hypomesus transpacificus, assembly GCF_021917145.1. NCBI lineage: Eukaryota > Metazoa > Chordata > Actinopteri > Osmeriformes > Osmeridae > Hypomesus > Hypomesus transpacificus. The sequence goes on from NC_061067.1 coordinate 28,106, forward strand.
CCTTTCTACCCAGTCCATAACTGGATGAACTGTTTATTGTCTTTTATGCAGCTAACAATAATATTTCTTGTACACACTGAAGGCAATGAACAATGAGAAAGCAACCACAATTCAGAGATTCTTAACATTTGTGTCGACAGTGAATATACCGTACGTTGAATTAAATGAATGTCCATGTTTGGGTGTCTACAGTCAATGTCCTTCACAGGAGAACAAAGTCTGCGTCCGCAGTATTGGCTGAGCTAAGCCTGGCATGTGATGTGTGTGAAGCCTGCATTGAGGATCATCTCAAAAGTGTTTGAAGTTCGTTATAAAATGGGCATGCTGTTGAAACGTGATCTGAAGGCCATTAACCCTTGTGTTGTCTCAACATTCCGTACACTCCCCTTGTCCTAAGGGTCAAAAATGACCCACCTTCACCAAACCCCTAAAATAAAGCAGCGTTATTGAATTTTAAACTCCCAATCTATTTTGCATGAAGAAACAACCTGTACTTCATCACAACATTTGTGAATATGCAGGTTTTACCTCTTCACATTGCAGAAAGACTACATTTAATCAGTGGACAACTATTCGTTTTTATTACAGCAGACCTGTCATAACAGTTTTCTTTACTAAAGTAGAGGTGTATAATTGCTTCATGCACCGGGTTGTATTATTCCCCATGTTCTTCTTCAGATACCTCCTCTTCTAAATCATTGTTCTCTTGGGCATCAGAAAATATCAGATATACAACCTGTAGATCTGAGACCCTAACCTTGTTGGGCACTGAAACATGCAGTCATGGCTTCAGCATAGAATACTGGGGGTAGTGTCATTTGCAGAACCTTTGTAGCCTCTGACTGCATTTCCCATTAGTAAACAATGCTTTGAATACATTTTATTTAGTCTGACATTTGGTTTAGTTTGTCTGAAATTGTTTTTATTTTGTCTGTGAGCTTGAGTCATGTATGGAGGAGAGATGCTGCACCTGCTTACAGAAGTTGTAGCTTTGTCTGAGTTCAATCAGTAGCACAAATAATGTAATTATCGTATGTGTGTGAGTGTACGTGTCTGTATGTGTGTCAATTCCTTTTTTTTTTTGTGGTGTGTATAATGGTTTTATAACTGCCGGGTCAAAAATGACCCCTAAGACCATCTTTGTACCCTAGTGGTATACAGCTTTCATGGAAATGTGAACAAAGACAATGTTTAACTTTTTCTAATGTTGGGGTCATTCAAAGAAAAGTCATACAATTTCAGGTGAAAAAAATAACATTTAGGGGGTTTTCTCTGCTGATAAACGTAGTGACGGGTCATTTTTGACCCCTAAGACAACACAAGGGGTTATTAACCTTCATTACAGATTCTTACACTACCCAGTGGAGATTGAAAGCTGCTTTCTTTAGTGATTGTGTTACAGGACTAAGTGAAACAAGTTGCATTGGAGACGGTCGTGGACCCTGGTGTGTCTGGTCTGAGTTGAAGGTGTGTGACTCACCTCACAGCACAGGCTTTCCATTCAATACTGAGCTGAATAAACACTCCACAAACAGAACATAAGTAGTAATATACAGTGTACACACATATATATATATATATACACATCCTGTAGAGGGGGGTTTAACAAAATTGCAAACAGGAAGAACAAACGATACTTTGATTGCTTGAAAAAAAGAAAAGGGAAATTCAGTTGAGAAAAAAAAGAATTGTCTTGTTGTAGTATAAAGTGTGAGAACAGAGGATTGAATCATGCTACATCGGAAGCCTTGCTCGGTCGGAGAAGGCTTTATGCGAAAACTGACTTGTTCCATAAGCAGTAACGCATCCAATCGATTTGCCGAGGAAATACTGACTGGGCCACTGACTTGGAATCAACTCTCCTTTTTTTAATGAGTTTGATCAGTAGTCAATGACTGTATATTGCACTTTAATAATGACACGTTGTGTGTGTGTGTGTTAGGAGTAGAACAGGATGGAATGGAGGACAGTGAGTGTCAAATCAGAGCTTTCAGTGGGAGTGCACACTGGTATGCCAAGCAGTTAGGGTTATAGTGACATTTTCTATTTCAGTTTGGTTTCATCTCCCTTCATGTGTTCTTCTAACAGCTCTGCTCTCTTTCTCTTCCCCCTCCTCTTTTTTTCCCTCGTTCGTCCTTGACCTTCTCTCCTCCCGTCCCCTTTGGCAGCGGTCAGATGCACATCCTCCTGACTCCGCACTCGCAGCAGAACTTGGCGAGCTCCACCGGGTACTTGGTTCCACACTCGTGACAGAACTTGCTCTGCGTTCCGCCGTTGTCCGCCTCGTTCCTGAGGGGAGCGGATGGGACACGGATGAAGGAGCGTTACCCAAACGGTCCGCTAGGGGTCAGTGTGCCAGACAAAACCCGACAATATAAGGAATATAAGTAAAACGCAAGCTGTGGATTGAAATCGGATGACCTGATTGCTAGAATTGACAATATGAGAGAGGTTCTGATCTTAAGTGTGTGTGTGTAGAACCTGGAGTTGTAATGCTCAGCGTTGTAGACTTTCCTCTTGTTGAGCCCTGCTCCAGACTGGGCGTTCCTCCCTGGGCCGTAGGGGCCTACAGGCCGGGCCTTAACTCCAGCCCTGCCCAGGACACACGCTCCATGAGTCTAGATACTGAGTCATGCCTGCTGGGTGTATACATTTATATATATGTGTGTGTGTGTGTTGCTGACCCTGATGGAGGACTGGTCAGGCCCGAGGGAGGGGTGGTGTATCCTGAGGAGATACTCCTCCCTAATCCAGCAGAGGGGACCTTACTGGATGGAATCCCTGGAGAGAGAGAGAGCGAGAGAGCGAGAGAGAGCGAGCGAGAGCGAGGGAGGGAGAGCGAGGGAGAGAGAGAGGGAGAGAGGTGAAACCACATACAGTACGGTAAGGACCAAACGTTTGAGACCACTGGTCAGACACGTTTTCTTTCCCGCTTAACCATTTGGAGTGAAAAGTAATCGTCTTTGAGAAATGAATAGCCTACACGCATCTCAGAATAGCTTCAGTGTTTGGTGTGTCCCCCTTTTCTGCTGCTTTCATGACGGCATGCGCGGACTTCACAAGTTCGTGCGAAACCCGATGAACCGTGTTTACCCGGCAGGGTCAGACAGTGTTCCAAAGAGTTTCCTCTCAGGCTTCAATTCCCCCGTGAAATGTTCAACGTGGTCTAAGACCTTTGGATCCTACGGTACAGTGGAGAAAATGTATATGATGTATATAATGTAAAGTAAGAGAGAGAAATGGGGATACGTGTACTGTTTATTATAGGTAAAGAGAGAGGTCGAGTGATATGTACGGTAAACAGAGAGAGTGGCAAACAGAAGGGGAGAGGGGACAGCAAGAGAGAGGACATCTTTGGTGACCGATTTGGGGTCAGGCCCTACAGCTTTAGAGTGGATCGTGTTGTATACAGAACACTGGTGGGTGGGTGGGTGTGTGTGTGCGTTTTCTGCAGTGTAAGGACAGACCGCCAGTGTTCTGTAAGAGGCTGCGGGGCTGAACAGAGATAAACAGCAGTACCCTCAGGGTCACACGGTCTAATCTGAGACGGAGCGAGAGAGCGAGGGAGAGACGGGAAGAACCCCACAGAAAGGGAGACAGAGAAACACATCGACAAACGGGGGGGAAAGAAATAGAGGTAAAAAAAGAGATGATGGCGAAAAGAGACGAGAGAGAGCGATAAGGGGGGTGGTGGTGAGTGGCTGTGTATGTTCTAGTCCGTCGCAGCATGCAGTTGTCGTCCTACCAGAGGGCAGACCGGAGGTAGACCTCTGAGGCAGGCGCGATGAAGAGGGAGAGTTGGAGACTGCAGACACAGACACGGCAGGAGAGGTGACCTTCTTCGCAGCAGGAGGCTTGTACTGCCACACACACACACACATTATCCATGAGAATGTATTCATATTATTTGTGTTTCATGTTTCAGACCAGCACAAACATCTTTTAATACATCGCCAAACAGCATTCCTCCATGAGCTTGCTAACTGGCTGAATGACTGGCTGGCTGACTGACAGGCTGGTTGCTACCTGCGTGCGTGTGGCTGGTTTCTTGGGCTCCCCGACTGACTTGCTCTTGTTGGCGATGCGGGCAGCCTGCTCCTTGCAGAACTTGATGTGTCTGTCTGCGGCGTTCTCACTGAACCTTCTGGCACAGTGCGGGCACTGGATATAATCTGGAGGCACAGCGAGGGTCGTGGTCACACGGGGGCCCAAAGAGGGTTGACATCTCCTCGGGGGGGGGAAATATCAATGAAGTTGACCTCAGTGGTAGGAGAGGGAGGGGGCCAAGGGCAGGCACCGTGGCTGTTTGGGTGGTCGGGGGGTGAGGACGTGGGTGGGGCAGTTTACCTGGGTCGTAGGAGGGCGGCGGGGGCGGGGGCAGGGGCCCGCCCTCCTTCAGCACCTGGGTGAGGCCCTTGGCGGCTCGGATGGTGGCGATGAAGTCCTCGTGCTTCCTGCGCCAGTTGGACGGCTTCTTGGGAGGCTCGGCCTGGAACGACGGGAACACGGCCGCGTCAGACGACGCCTTGACGCCGCGAGGCTCACGCCTCAAGTGCATCCATCACTTGGATTATTATGGATTTATATGAGCGTTTATTTTTTAATCCTTGACTGTTGAAGAAGACTGTAAATGAAGTATTTTGTTGCCAATAACTCTTGTTAATTTGTGAAGTGTGAAGTGGTACTTGGTTACAGCTACCTCTAAGGAGATTCTAGTCCTGCTAAGGATCGTGTTCGTTCCTTTCGTTGCATTCCCACTTCATCCATGTTTTATTCAAACCAAAAAAGTATCCAGTCGTAGCCCTTGACCTTTTCAACTCTCCACGAATGCGTTCGTCATGAGACACACGTACCTCCATCTGCCTCGGCAGATCGATGGTGTTCCACCATCTGGATTAGACCTATCCAACCGTGTCAAGAGTTACGGGAGATAAGCATGCCTAGTTGCCTAGCATCGCACTCAGACCCATCCAACCCCATCAGAACTCCTGGAGATAAGGCTACAAGGACAATGGAAGCATGCATTCATTCATTGAGCGGGGTGGGGGGGATTTGAACCTGCAATCTTCAATCAAAGGAAATAAAGATATCTAAAGATATGGATATTGATCCACCATCTGGATTCGACCTTTCCAACCCTCATCAGATCTCCAGAGGATAAGGTTGTTTGCTTCGACGGTCGGCATGCATTGCCTGTGAGATACTCAGGGTGGTGAAAACAGGAAGTGGAAAGCAGCCCTGACTCTGACTCAGCCTGACACATGTAGACCAGGGACTGGGTGTGCTAGGTCACGTGACACGCCAGTGATGTCACCTCGGGCCGTGTCCGGTGGCGTGATCCGTCTCCGACTACAGAGCGTCAACGGGGCCTGTGTTCCTGAGCAGACCCTCTCTGACACCTCTCGACCGAGAAACCAAACTGTTCCTTTCCTAAAGCACAGCGCTAAAAAGAACGATTATCTTGGTGAACAAGGGGGTTAACGGAGGCGATTCAAACGTTAAGACTAATTCAGGCCCACAAGCTTATTTCTGGTATCCCCTTCTACCACTTGGGAGCGTGGTGAGATTGCTAGTTCTCTTATAGTCAGCGTCTATCGGCCTCCCTGTCATTGAAGTGAGCCAAGAGACCAGACGGTAGACAGCTGTTGAAGCAAAAACAACAGGCAGCATTGTGTCCTTCTCGTCGATATTGAAATGCATGTCATGCGCTGCGTCTCACCTATCCAGTGAGACCTACATCTGATGGAATACAATGTGTTCATTTAGCAGAATGCCTTCTAAGCAAAGCGACGTACAGCAAGGGGATTTGAACCCGCGACCCCCTCGATCGGCAGTCGAACCCCTCTAACCCCTGAGCTGCGACCATGCTCGAGCTGAGCTACGCGGCAAGCACTGGAAGCACAGAGGCTAGCGCGTCTAGACGCGGGAGCGCGGGGCGTTACCTTGGCCATGCGGAACACGGCAGGTTTTTAAAAAGGGGAGCTAGGAGTTTCTGTTAGGGAGACAACGGCAAGGGGGTTAGTTCATTCAGATAGGACCCAGCCAATATCCTACTTCCATCTTGAGGAATTGTGTGTTGTGTCCGCAGGTGTAGACAGGGGTTGTGTGTGTGTGGGGGGAGACAGGCGTTGTGATAGGTGTGGGACAAGTGTGTAACTGTTGTTGCATGAACCCCTTTGTATTTTGTATGCAACAGCCCCCTCACAATCCAAATGTAGACCACTGCAGAGTTGCAGTAACACAGAGACACAGTCGTGTTGGGAAAGTCAAAGCCAGAAACAGTGACGATCAATGCCAAAAGTTCTTAGCTTAATACCTGGCCTGTTATGTTATTACATCATATTCCTGACATACTACCACATACAACGAGAAATGAATGACGGGTTGAACTTACTTTATCAGCCCTAGCAGTTGAGGAACTTTGTGACTGAAATACAATTGAAAGTAGTTTAAGTTGTATCACAAATCATTTGGAGCAACAGACATTCTGTGGGTTGAGAGAGATTCACAAACAAGTGTATGGATAATTCATGATGCTTCAGATGGTTTGAACTGGATCCAGGTCTTGCTAACCTGGCATGACTGTAGTCTGTCGTACTGTTATGAAGGCACCTTAATGACTGGCCCACTGACATGCTCATAAAGGCCTCTTTACATGGAAATAAACTCCAGTTTGTCTAGGACCCAGGAGTCCTCCCCACCCTTAGGAACATGTTTGCCTAGCAACCAATGTGATGCCGGTGGTTTGATAAACACGTCCTATCTCTCTGGTGCCGACGTGGGTCTGGGGAGGCCGTTGGGGTAGTCCAATCCCCGAAAAATCCCTGACTCTAAACAATCGAGGGGCGAACGTCGTTCCTAAACGCACCTCCGGTGGTGGTGGTTTTGTGAACGCACCCTTGGAGCTTCAGAAGCACAGACCCCGGGCGTGCCCTCTCACCTTTGATTTGATGGGTTTAAGCGTGGAGATGTCGGTGCCCTCGGCTCTCTGTCTGCTGGAGTCAAACACTTTCCTCCGCTTGGCCGCCGCTTTCTGGCAGATGGGCGTATGCTTTTTCTGCGGGAGGGAAGATATTATTGGGCGAGGACGGGGAGGGCGGGGTTTGTGGTTCTCAACCCTGGTCCTCAAGTACCCCCTGTCCTGCAAGTGAGAACCACTGGGCTAGGTGATGACTCCAGAGGTGTAGGGGTGCACACACATTCACACACACACACGCAAAAGAGCTGGATTGTGTGTGAACTTGTGAACTGTGGCATGCGTCACAGTAACACGTCGGTGTGCGTGTGCTTGCTGGAATGTGTATGAGGCAGTAGCCGTTGGTCGGTATAGAATCCAAAGACCAGGGCCTTATCTGTGAGATAGTGAAGTTGCACATCTCAGAAATGGTTGCATGCATTCAAGCACAGGGTGATTACGTAACACACTGTGAAGGCCCTCAATACACTACTGTGTGTGATAGTGTGTTATCATGTTGCTAACCAGCTTCCTGGTAAGCCATACCAAAGGAGTGCCTCTGTGGGCTGAGCTTTGGCAACACACCATAACCGTGTTTCCTCCAGATGATATGAGCTGATGGCGATCATTATCTCATGTTGTCAGGGACCACATTAACCTCCCATTTCCTAACTCCGTTTTTGAAAAGGCTCTTTAAATCATAATCACTGCTTCACTCTGCTGCATCTGAGAAGGTGTAATTATGTGGCAGATGGGTGTTATTGAATTAGTGGCCAATACAGATTGAAAAAGTCAACTGACTCCATAAAACGTGGGTGTCTTGCTTTCTTTGTTCTATACTGTAAATCGTTCTAGAAGCTAGAGTCGTTGCGGTTCAATTCTCTTGAAGGGCAGGACAAGAAGTTTCAAAAATGATTCTTGGATACCAAACATAAGAGGCAGTTGTAATGTCTGTTTATGATCATGAAAAGTCAGTTTTAATAAAATTCAATAAAAGCTCTTACCAGGACTTTAGGAAAGAATCTTCGATCGCAGATTTTACATGGAATCAGTTCCTCGGCCCGAGGGGCATCTTCATCTATATAATGTAATAACACGGATGAATAGATCGGCAAAGCCATGGTGAACATAAAACAACAAAAGCTACTTTACCACGGTCATGAATTCAACAGACTTGGAAAAAAACCTGTAAACTTGCAATGAATAAAAAAATGCTATTCTGATTATCAGGTTTTAATTCAACCACTCGCACATCAGCTGCTATTAATAGCAAGATAACCTGCAGTACTCAGCTAGCTACACAGCTAGCGATAGTTGTCTGACTGTCTGTCTGGCCACAATTGCTCACTGGAAAACTCTCACAAAGCCATGTAATTTTGTGACAAGTCTAGACGAGGCAGTTAGCCTGACATAACGTCTGATCAAAATCGCATCCCTGATGTAACATTCGTAATTGAAAGCACTCAAGAAGAGGTCAATGCTACATTAAATAGCCTGCTAACACCGACCTCATCCCTCATCCTCCGCCCTGTTCTGCCAGACACCAAAGAAAGAGGACTAGGAAAAGAGCGTTCAGGAGCTCCAAACATTCTCAGATAAAGACGCAAGATTAGAATAAAGATGAGACATTGACTTTTGCCTGAGAATTAGAAACTCAAACTTGGGGAAAAACGGATACTTTAATCAAGATCTTACCTTCATATTCATCCATTATATTTCTTGTCTGCTGCTGCCACTGGCAACTGGCTTGTCTGGGAAGCCGCTGCACGTGCTAACATCCGAGCATTTCATTGGCTGTCCCTGTCCAGTGTGTAAGGAGTGCATTGTTTAATTTGAACGCCAGGTGGGGCGTGGGAGGCAACCTTGTATTTGGCCCACACAGTCAGCCCGATCACAGTATAATTCTTGATTTCATGAAAATAGCTCAACAGACTGATATTGTTATACCCCAATCACATGTGTGTGTGTATAAAATAAACTCACACACACACACACTTGATTTTGTGAATAGACGTTGAACAGCCAAGTGCCATATTGAACAAGTGTGGCATTAGGAAAGAGTGTCTTCCTTCACTTGTTGCCAACCACAACACAAGCATGTGTTGATTTCTGGCTGTGAGCTCCAACAATCAGGTCACTCTTCAGCATGCTCACTGACCCATGGCACACACACAATAGCTGCTCTGTCTTCAATCCTAAACACCACAGCAAGAGACCATGTTGATGCTGGTTTTTCCAAATTATGATACAAATCCGAGAATCTCCATCCACCGGAGTCCACGGTACGGACATGGATTTTAGACCACGCAGCTTCCTAGATGAGATTTCAAGGAAACGTCATAAATTGCACAATCTGCGGTGTCAGCGTGAAGCGCTGGGCAGCCACAATACCCGTGCCATGTTACTTTTATTGGGTCACCGCGACGGTGTTTGGAGTTCCTCAACTTAAACAGGTGGGTGATTGCAATTATATTTCTCCCAGGAAAGAAAACAGTTGTAAGTTGTATTTTTGTCGTCTACAAAAAATGGTGCGCTCTAACTCATTGTACAGCCTACGTCTGTAGACCTGTGGTGGTAGCCTATGGTAAATATAAATAAGACTATAGTCTTCAATTGATATGTGTTAACGACTGGTCTGTAAACAATCTCGTTGCTCAAACAGCTTTATAGTGTTTTGAGTGATCGGCAATTTGTCCACGGGAAAGATGCAAATAGACAGAAAGGGATGACAATGAATAGTTTATAGTTGTCTCGAGACATCGTGTCTACTAGGGTCAAAAGTCCATATAATGGCATGGGTTTATACGATATTGAATTACATGGATTCATATCATGAAAAGTGCGTTGCACGATACATTCCATGAATGTAGGCTTATCTAGATCGACAAGAGTACATCGTTTAGGGGTATTTGCGCTCCATATAAGAGTTGGGATTCACATGGCATGAAAGGAAAGCAAACAAATGTGCTTTGTCGCGGAAAAGGTTTCTCTAACACACACACACGCACACGCACACACACACGCCACACACACCCTGATGTTATGCTTCACCAGTGGTTTGTCGTAAATTATGTAGCCTAAAAACTATTCATATTTCAAAGCAGGCTACAGATGTGTGCGTTAAACCTGCCACCTCTCATGATGACATTCACATTTAATCTAGGCCTAGTAGGCTACACCATATTAGGCCTACTTTAATATCTCAAAAAGGCCCACAGAAAATATCAATTTTAATTGACATTGTTTTGGGAAATCTTAACATGCAATTACACTTTGAAGCAAGTTTTCCTATATTTGACCCTACCATTTCCACTATTACTATATAGAAGAAGCGCTGACTGGTCCGTCACGTCATTGAAACAGCATGTGTTATGCCCGGTGTATGACGACCTTGTGTATTTCTCAGCGTGAGGCCGGCAGCGTGGTCCGTGTCCCACTGACACCATAAGAACAGCTGAGTGACAGTATGACGAGATGATAGGGGCCGAAAATAGCGCTCGTCCCAGTGCATCCTGGGAAGGACCCCTCTTTTGATAGAGCTTTATCATGTCAGCAGTGGAGCTTAACCCACTTGTCCCAGCATGCTCTGGGATTATGTCAAAGGAGAAGGTTTGCCACAGTGTTTTCTAGCTACTGCTTGTGTTTGATATCCTAATTAAAAACATGGTTCTGTTGTCAAAAACAAAGACCTCTGTTTGCTTTGGGATAATGATTTATTTAAGTACAGTTCTGTTGTGTATGTACAGTGCTATAGACCTGTATGCTGTGTATGGGTAAATATACAGTGGATATTAAGGATTAAACCCGATCATTCAAAATTGCCCCTTGTGTTACCGGGTACCTGGAATAGGATTATGATTAGGGGATGAAGAATCTGCCTGGGAATACAACAAACACAGATACTGATCTGTTTGTCTGCCCATCAGGGAGCAGTGAACACTGAGGTAGTATTAGAGGTAGAGGTAGAATTATCTGGTTGTTGGCAAGTGATTGGCTGTTACAATGAGTGCTGGCAAACATGTGTTTGTGCCACCACATGTGTGTGTGTGTGTGTTTGACAGGCTGCTGCTATGGTGAGGTGTGTCAGCGATGACTGACGTGGAGGAAGCGACGTTTGAAGACTTCATCGCTTCACGGCGAACAGGACGCAGGAACGCCATCCTCCACATCCCAGAAACCCCCGGGGCACAGGGACCCAGCGACCCGTCACAGGGGCTGGCTGAACTCAGCATCAGCAAATCAGGTCAGTGAGATGGACCATCACTGGACGAAGAGAATAGCTGGATGGAGTAGCCTGGCATTATTTGATTCACAATAGGTGGAATGTTATTAGCCAATGACACCTAAGTACGTGGAATCAAATGTGTGTAAAATGATTTAGGACAGCCGTCAGGCCTAGTTTATGAATATGTGCAAAAGAGAAAAGGAAAAATGAGAAGGGTGTAATGAGATATTGCTTAGAACCAGGCTGCTATACGGCTGTTGGTCATTCTTCTCTCGTGACATCATGAAGCGAAACAGATGTCTGTGGAGCTCCTCCCCCTTCCTATCTCCATATCACTGCCATCAGAAGGAATGACCTCAGTTCATAACGGATTCTTAACTAATGCACTCAACTCTCTCTCTCTTTCTCTCTTTCCCTCCTCTCTCCTAAAATGTTTGTCATGATGTCACTGCTGGGTAGCTGGCAGTTTTGTCAGCCCAATACAGATATTTGAAAAGTCTAACACTCCAACCTCCCCTCACCCCCATCGCACTCTCTCATTCTTTCTCTCTCTCTCTCCCCCTCCTCCCTCCATCTATCACAATCCATTTCCCTCTCTCCCCCTGTCATAGGGGATGAAGGGGAGGAGAGCAAAGAGAGCCAGGAATCATCTGCCAAGGGAGAGCAGAAGGAGGAGGAGAGCTGACCGTTTAATAGAAGAGATGTGTGGCCTCTAGCTCTCTGGACCTTCATTCTTAACACCAGGCCAGCCATTGGCCACCACAGACACTGTACCCGCCCATAGCTGCTCTCTCAGCCTGTAGCGCGAGCCCCCAAAGGCTTCTGACCCACCATTGGCCCAGCAACAGGAACTGTCAGGGGTTACCTTGGCTACCACAGCATATGCTGCCCTCAATGCTGGGACATGTCTCAACAGAGTTGCGTCTCCTCACCCTCTTTACTTCTTGAATTGCTAAAAGATGAATTCTGATGTTGAACGATAGCAACAGGGTGAGAGTACTTGACGTTCATTCACTTAGCTGGGGTCAGTAGAGACAGGATGCAAATAAGCCATTTAAGAATGTTGGGGACAAGGACAAAGTGGAACTTGACCAGGTTAGAGACTTTATCTCTACAAATCCTACTCCAGCATTGAGTTGAGGACAGATAATGGTGATCGGCCATGACTGTCCCCTTCTTCAATGTTTCCTGTATTGAAGGGGCCTACAGTTTACCCAGGGCTTGAGACCATCATGTCTCACTGAGGTTCACACCCAGACCACTACACTCTTCTGATACAATGTGTCTTTATCCTGTTGCTTGTACCAATGAGGACTGGATCCTGAATGACCACAAAAGAAATATCAAAAATTGATAAGGATCTAATGGACAAATAGCTTGTTGGATCATTTAGATTAAACATGCTGTCTTTTTGAAAATAATCCAAGAGTAAATTCACCTGATTTTATTGAGTTGTATGTGTGGGGTATGTGGACTGCCACTGTGAAAAGTTTGATCCATAAGATCACTTTCTAAAAAGTCTCCTTCCTCAAGCTGTGTGTACATTTGATCATCTACAATAAACAGTAATAGCAGATAGAAAGTTTTCTTGATTTCTCTGTCAAAATAATCACAGCTTCGTCCAGCTGTTGTGTCTGAGCTTCTCCAGTCTTGTTATAACTGCAAAAATTGAGTAGTTAAACTTTGTATTTGTGCAATTCACATTCCTAAGTTGACCTGTAGAAATGTAGGACATGATTTGCCACTATACTGCCCTGTCCTGTGGTCCCATTCAGATATGGCATTCAAATGACATACAGTACATTTAGTCATTTAGCAGACGCTGTTATCCAGAGCGACTTACAGTAAGTACAGGGACATTCCCCCCGAGGCAAGTAGGGTGAAGTGCCTTGCCATAGGACACAACGTCATTTTGGCACGGCGGGGAATCAATCCGGTAACCTTCTGATTACTAGCCCGACTCCCTCACCGCTCAGCCATATGACTCCCCGAGTCATATGACTGAGCAGTAATTCATTTTTTTATACTAGCACCCGCAATGTATAATTAATAACATGTATAATTAATAACATCTACAATCATTATGAGTCACATCATATTTTGGGGAGAGTAATTTAGTACGCTAAAAGCCAAGTGTGCACAAGTTCAGTGGGTATTCAAACTGAAATAGAACCAGAAGAGCATGTAGATACATGAATTACAATTAAACAACATGATCCTCGAGAGTGCTAGAGTGTACCAGGAGAAAGCAAGCAACTATAATATAATTCACAGCCAGTACAAATAGTTAAATCAATTACAACTAACCAACAAGAGCAAGCCAACATCTGATCCAGCAATCAATCTTAAGTGCTGGTGTACTAGTGGAACAAGTGTGTTTAATAAGAATAACACATGATAAGTATAATACAGTATAATACATTGCAAGAGATCATGACTTCGCTACTTCAAACAGTAAGAGATACTGTAGGTGCCCGTGTAAACAATAAGCCTAGTTTCCATGGAAACATGAACCTGGATATCCTTACTTTCCTTAGTCAAAAATCATTATAGGTAGAGCTGGTACAAGCTCTAATGACTGTGCTGTTCTACTGTTACAGAGGCCTTCACTGGTAAGATCCTCAGAGGGTGGAGAGTGCAGCGATTACAAATGAATGGAACCACTCTCTCAGTGAAGGTGTGTGCGATTGTGTGTAGGAGTGTATTTCTATCAGGGTCAGAGAATGACAGCTTACCACTGTCCCAATCTAGCTGTACTCTGATCCTCTGGAGTTTCTGTCTCACTGTGAGAACGGTGACTGGACCTGGTGAGGATATTGCTGTGTATTCACCATGGTAGAACCTGATTCCCCAGTATCCACCCCATAAGACTCCCTTCCTCTGGACAGACTCTGTTAACACACCCAGTGACCAGTGTGTACTATCTCCAACCTCAACATCCCATCTGTGTGTCCCTGAGTTAAAGCCCTCAGAGCCCAGGATCAACACATTAAAATCAAACCTCTCTGGGTTGTCAGGAAGCTGCTGTCTCTCCTGACTGTATGTCACACTGGTCAGATCTTCAGACAGGATGAGGTGTGGGTGGGAAGTGTTGGGGTCCAGAGTCACAGGAGCTGAGGAGAGACATCAGGTTTGTGTTGATGCAGTGTTTGATGTTTACACCCTCACCCACCAGGAGTTGACACCGTGACAAACCCAGTAGTGATGACTGTACATATCATGTATGTGGAAGTCATTGTTTTTCTACATGCGTTGATCAATGCTGTATTCAACATATGAGGCTGGTATTGGTGTGAGATCAAGAACATTAAGTAACAATGTTCAGTTTGTAGCCTGTACTGTAGTGTCATGGATTGTTTATGGACGAGTATGATCATGATCATAGAAGACAGATTGTGATCAGTAATGCAGGATAATGTAAGTACAATATTTTATATTAATATGATAACGTGATCAAACACTCACTGTATGTCACAATCGTCTCCCAGACTCTGAAGGTTATGTTGCCCAGGTGTTTTGCCACGTCTATCAGCGCTCCTGAGACCAGCTGTGGATCCGGCAGAGTGGACTGGGCTCTGGAAGAACATTCTGGAGTCAGAGCTGCTGTGGGGTTGGGTTCATAACCACTGAGAAGAGAAAGACAGGAGGCAGGTCACTTACCTTTTCACTGTGTCTTTGTAATTCTGTGGAGATGCAGAAGATGAAGTTAGACACTCATAAACACACCCAGCCAGCCATTCCATATTAACTTGGAGAGATCAGTCCTGACCTGCAGGAATGAGATGTCTTCAGCCCTCAGCTCCTCCTCTATGGCTCTGATTGTGTGTGAAAGTGTTGATATCTCTCTGCTCAGCCCCTCAATCTTCTCCTTCATCATCTGACTCTTCTGCTTCTCCTCCTTCCTCAGTGAATCTATCCTGGCCTCTTCTTCCTCTTGTAGAAACTTGTGAAGCTTCTTAAACTCCTCCTTAATCTGCCTCTCTGTTTGCCGGGTCTGGATCTGCAGACATGGCGGTTCATACAGAGGTTTAGGTGACATTTGTCTTACATTAAAACCGTGTTGTATTATTTGATAAATAAACTATTTTACTTTAATGTGCTCTGCTGTTTGATGACAGGTTTGTTTAACTTTGTGAAAGAACTTCAGCTTCTCCTGTAAGGACTTCAGAGCAGGCTGGAGTTCCTCCTGGAATGAAACAAAACGTGGTTGAAAGAAAAGTGTTTTGTCCTCTAATTTGACTTGGTTCTGAGATGTGTCTGTCCGACCAAACCTAGTAGAAGAATCAAAGTTTAGACGAAATGATGGAATATGATACTCCACATACAGTAAGACATATATCTATGATATAACGATCCTGATCCTAACAAAGTATATTTCATATACATCATATATACAAACCATACATCTTGTTCTTACTATTCGTACCTTGTGATCCTGTGCAGCTTCATCAATGGGTCTGAATCTGTGGTTGAAGTGTAGTTTAGAGTCCCGATACACCGAACACACTGGCGGTTTATCCTCCAGACAGTAGAGCTTGAGTTTCTCACTGTGCACACTGCAGAGCACCTCAGACCCTGCTGAAGCTCTCTGACGTCTCTCCTGTAAGAAGGACTCACACAGGTTCTTCAGAGCCAAGTTACATGGTGGCTTTTCTTTAGAAGATCTTCTCCTAGAGAGTGGACATTCCCGTGATTCATTCTGCTTCCAGTATTGCTGCAGGCAGTCCTTACAGAAGCTGTGGCTACATGACAGGAGGACAGGATCGTTAAAGATGTCACAGCACACAGGACAGGAGAGATCCTCCTCTGGGAGAGACGAGCTGGACGCCATTTTCTCACCCAGTCACACCCTTCTGTGGAACTTAAGTCCAAAGTTTAATTTAGGGTGAAAGTGTTTAAAACGTATTCCGATTTGGTCAGCAGTGAGTTAAAGTCTCTATAAATGACATTATATCCGCCTGTTTTTGTGTAAATGCAATATTGATCTTTCTTCTTAGGGTGAGTTGTGAATGAGTCTAATTTTCTCTCAGAACAAAACGGTGAATCTCAGAATCTGTTGGTGAGCAGAGAAACACTGAACTCTGCTCCTTGTGTTCTGACAGGTGAGTCACGTAGTAGGCGGGGCTTCAGGAGACCAGGAAGTAAACTGTATCAGTGTGTATTTTAGTAACTGCAGACTGACTGACAAGAAAATCTCATTCTCCTCAAGAGAAGTTCATCAACACCACTTGTACTGTTGGTGTATGTTGCATAATGTTCAAGAAGCAGAAATGAGCTTCAACATGACTGGTGGGTCTCTCCCCTCCCTCCCATTCCATTCGGTCTCCGTCCTTTGTCCAATTATCTTATCTCTCTCCATCATCTCTCCCTCCTCTCTCTTCCTCCTTGATCCCTCCTATCCCCATTCTCCCTCCTGTCCACATCTCATCTGTCTTTTCTTTCCATCCCGCATCTCCCCCTCCTCTCTCCCCCCATCTCCCCCCTCCTCTCTCCCTGTTTCAGATGGCTGCTAAGTGGTCCATGAGGCTTGGCCACCAACACTGCCTGGCTGGTGAGCCACAAGGCTGGTATGAAGATGGTCACTGCCACCATGGTGGTGACACCTGGAGGAGACCTGGACCTCACCTCAGCACACCTGCTCACTGCTGTCTTCTCATGTATGTTACAGCTGAGTGTTAAATGTGTCATGATGAGTGGTGGGGTACGACCCAAATGCAAGGCAGTACGCAGCCATGTCGAAACACAGGGTTTATTCTTGAAAAAAGCCAGGGACACAGAAAGGTTACTCACATAACAGGGGTAAGGACAAGACAAAGTCTGGACACAAAACAGGAACCTAAATGCACAGAACCAAACGACACACGGGTAGACACAATGAAACTAGTGAGACAAACCACTGAACGAGGCAGGTGAAGACAATAGGGCAGGGAAAAACCAAAACAACAGGGGGGCAAGTCAGCAGACGTCCCAATGGCAGGGGCTCGGGGCAGGTCCGGGGGTCGACTCAGAGTCAGGGCAGTGGGTCGACGCAGGTCCGGGTAACCACCCGGGGGCAGGCTGGGCACTGGAGACGATGGAGAGGCCGTGCATAACCTACGAAGCAGCCAGGACTCCTCTGGGGCGGCACGGTGGCGCCTGGGAGCGTGGGCACGGGGGCGCATGGGAGCGCGGGCACAGTGGCAGTCGGCAGCCAGAAGTCCTCAGTTGACCTAGCGCTGGGCGGCAAAACCTCGGGGCGGGGCAGGGGCTCAGGGCAGGACTGAGGCAGGGGCAAAGGGCAAGGCCGAGGCTGGGGCACAGGGCAGGAACGAGGCTGGGGCACAGGGCAGGAACGAGGCTGGGGCACTGGACAGGAACGAGGCTGGGGCGCTGGGCAGGAACGAGGCTGGGGCACAGGGCAGGAACGAGGCAGGGGCAAAGGGCAGGAATGAGGCTGGGGCACAGGGCAGGAACGAGGCTGGGGCACAGGGCAGGAACGAGGCAGGGGCAAAGGGCAGGAACGAGGCTGGGGCACTGGGCAGGAATGAGGCTGGGGCATAGGGCAGGAACGAGGCAGGGGCACTGGGCAGGAACGAGGCAGGGGCACAGGGCTGGGTACCGGAGGAAGGGGCCGAGACTCCTCTGCAGGAACAGCCTTGGTCGTCTGGGAGCAGGGCGGCACAACCTCAGGATGAGGCAGGGGCACAGGGAACATCCTACTCACAACCTGGGACCTGTCTGCAGCTGAACCACCAAGCTGAAGCTAAACACCTGCTACAAGGAGCTGCTAGCTCCACCCTGCCCTCTGAGTCTAGTCTCTCTACATCCCCCAGTCCCCCCTCCATCATGGTCCTCCAGTGGAGTCTGGGTGTAGAGGACAGTGGAGTCTGGGTGTAGAGGACAGCAGCTGTTTTAGGACATACTCCCTCCTGTCCCCACCCTCCCCTGATCACCAGCTGTTGATATGTGTCCTCATCTCTACATTTGATCATGTGATTTTATACTGCTGATTTCCATTGTTGTGATTTTCTGTATTGTAATGAAGTTATTTGAACATGCCCACCCTTCAGAGTTTGGAATGTGATGCTTGATAAACAGTAAAGAGTTGTACTGTGTCTAAACTGGTTTGACAAGGTTGAAAGAGTCAACTGGTGGAACAATCTGCTGTTCTCTTTCTCCCTCTAGTGGTAAAACAGTGAACTGTATAAATCAAACACAGGAGAAGGTGATAAATGAACAACAGTGTAAACTATCACATAGTTTAATAGATTATAATTTTTTATGAGCTCACAAAGAAACCAAAGCTTAGTACAGTCAACATTCATGTTCAACAGTACACATGTATCACAATTAAGTACAGTCTGTAAGCATTTGATTTGGCAAATATTTGTAGAAAAATATACTAAATGCTTTTGTCATCGAGTAAATGGACATTACAGCATAAACAGGCGTTATATATATATCGTTCTGCAAGGTTAAGTGACTTCTGATTCAAACACTGTAATACATGAAAACACCAAACTAATTCATTCAGAGCTGTTGATCTTTGTTCTATGTACCTGGATGCTCATGTTAGAGGTTGTTTTCCTCATGACAGGAAGGTTGTAAACACACCCAATGTGGTGTTCTACTGTTCCAGATAGAGGTGGTACCAGCTCTAATGACTGTGCTGTTCTACTGTTACAGAGGCCTTCACTGGTAAGATCCTCAGAGGGTGCAGAGTGCAGCCATTATGTATGTATGGAAACACTGTCTCAGTGAAGGTGTGTGTGAATGTGTGTAGGTGTATGTTTCTATCAGGGTCAGAGAATGACAGCTTTCCTCTGTCCCAGTCCAGCTGCACTCTGATCCTCTGGGCTTTCTGTCTCACTGTGAGATCAGTGTCTGGACTTGATGAGGATACTGCTGTGTATTCACCATCATAGAACCAGAATCCCCAGCGTCTATCCTTTATGCGTTCCTTCCTCTGGACCACCACACCCAGTTCCCAGAGTGTACTGTCTCCAACCTCAACATCCCAGCTGTGTGTCCCTGAGATAAAGCCCTCAGAGCCCAGGACCGATCTATAGTCATCAATCCTCTCTGGGTTGTCAGGAAGCTGCTGTCTCTCCTGACTGAGTCTCACACTGGTCAGATCTTCAGACAGGATGAGGTGTGGGTGGGCAGTGTTGGGGTCCAGAGTCACAGGAGCTGAGGAGAGAGATCAGGTTTGTGTTGATGCAGTGTTTGATGTTTACACCCTCACCCACCAAGAGTTGACACCATGACAAACCCAGTAATAATGACTGTACATATCATGTATGTGGATGTCATTGTTTTGCTACATGCATTGATCATGCTGTATTCAACATATCAGGCTGGTATTGGTATGAGATGTGGTAGATGAATACAATACATTAAGTAACAATGGTCATGTTCAGTTTGCAGCCTGTACTCTAGTGTTATGTTATGTACAGGTATGATCATGATCATAGAAGACAGATCATGATCAGTAATGCAGGTTAATGCAGGTAAAATATTAAATATGAAGATGATTACTTGATCAAAAACTCACTGTATGTGACAATGTCCTGCATCTTCTCCCAGACTCGGAAGGTCAGGTTGCCCAGGTGTTTGGCCACGTCTATCAGCGCTCCTGAGACCAGCTGTGGATCCGGCAGAGTGGACTGAGCTCTGGAAGAACATTCTGGAGTCAGAGCTGCTGTGGGGTTGGGTTCACAAGCACAGAGAAGAGAGAGACAGGAGGCAGGTCACTTACCTTTTCACTGTGTCCTTGTAGTTCTGTGGAGATACAGAAGATGAAGTTAGACACTCATAAACAAACCCAACCAGCCATTCCATATGAACTAAGGAAGATCAGTCCTGACCTGCAGGAATGAGATGTCTTCAGCTCTCAGCTCCTCCTCTATGGCTCTGATTGTGTGTGAAAGTGTTGATATCTCTCTGTTCAGACCCTCAATCTTCTCCTTCATCATCTGACTCTTCTGCTTCTCCTCCTTCCTCAGTGCAGCTATCCTGGCCTCCTCTTCTTCTTGTAGAAACTGGTGAAGCTTCTTAAACTCCTCGTTAATCTGTCTCTCTGTGTGCTGGGTCTGGATCTGGAGACATGGGAGTCCATACAGAGGTTTAACTGGTCAGAGTTTTCAATGTAAAAACAGTTTCATGTTTTTTTTATAATACATATTTTTACCTTAATGTGATTTGCTGTTTGATCACAGGTTTGTTTAACTTTCTTAAAGATCTTCAGCTTCTCCTGTAAGGACTTCAGAGCAGGCTGGAGTTCCTCCTGGGATGAAACAAAACAAGTTTTCAGAAACAATGGTTCATCAAAAACAAAAACCATTCAAATATATAAACAAAGTTGACAGAATGATGGAATATGATTCCTAACAATAAATACAGCATATACGTATACTTCTTATTGTTTATCTGTAAGGTATATGGGTATGTAGGTAAAGTTGATCATAAATCTTGTAGTTAGTTATCATACCTTGTAATCCTGTGCAGCTTCATCTATGGGTCTGAATCTGTGGTTGGAGTGTAGTTTAGAGTCCCTACACACCACACACACTGGCTGTTTATCATCCAGACAGTAGAGCTTGAGTTTCTCACTGTGCACACTGCAGAGCACCTCAGACCCTGCTGAAGCTCTCTGACGTCTCTCCTGTAAGAAGGACTCACACAGGTTCTTCAGAGCCAGGCTGAGGGGAGGGGAATCCTTTGATGATTTTCTTCTGCAAACTGGACAAACTCTTTCTTTCTTTTCCTTCCAGTATTCCTGCAGACAGGTTTTACAGAAGCTGTGGCTACATGACAGGAGGACAGGATCTTTAAAGATGTCACAGCACACAGGACAGGAGAGATCCTCCTCTGGGAGAGACGAGCTGGATGCCATTTTCTCACCCAGTCACACTCTCCTGCTGTAGTCTGAAGTTTACTTTCACTTTGGTGTCAAAGTGTTTAAAACTTACTCTGATTCAGTCAGCAGTGAGTTAAAGTCTCTGTAAATGACAGTATATCCTCCTGTAGTTATAAAGGCAGTATCTCTCTCTTCTCAGTGTGAGTTGTGATTTAGTCCAGTTTTCTCTCAGAGCAGAAAGGTGAATCTCAGTGCCTGTTGGTGAGCAGAAAAACACTGAACCCTGCTTCCTGTATTCTGACAGGAAGTCACATAGTAGGCGGGGCTTCAGGAGACCAGGAAGCAAACTATATCAGTGTGCACTGAATGAACAGCAGAATGATTAACAGGTCTCTCTTTAAAAATGTACAAAAATAACTTTTCCCTGGTAGCAATGGCAACATGCAACCACAGAGGGGCAGCATCATTCTCACAGAGGCAGAAATGATGAACTCTCCTGAAGGAGGGGTTTATATACCTACTTTGTATATGTGTGTATGTATTTGAGAGTGTATGGATGACACATGGTTTGTCATATGAAATTCATGAAATCACCTGGTCCTGTTGGGATGCGTGGATACACAGACAGACAGATAGACGAACACATACATACACACACACATACACTAATGCACACACACACACAGACAAAAACACAGGAATACTCAAGTACTGAATCCAATGAATCTTTATTGAACTGAACAGAAGAGAAAGGAGGACTTGAGTGACAGCCTGGTCTCTGAACAATCTCATCTCTGTTTACAAAATACAGAGGTGTCTGTTTGTGTATAAGTGTGTGTCTGTGTGTGTCAGCCAGATGAATTGCAGAAGGAGTGTGGTTATTTCCACCACCAGACGGAATGACAACTGTTACAGATGTCCTGTCACCTGACACAGGTAAAAGCAGTTTCCAGCTTCTGATCCAGGATCAGATCTCCAGCCTCCTCCCAGTGATTAATACTGGACTGCAATGAGAGGAGGCTGGCCCTACACCAGTGGATACCAGCCAGCCTCTCTCTCCTGCTCCAGTCATGGAGGAGTCTGGAGCGAGTGGACAGACATACATTCTCCTCTCACTTTTGTTCCCTTTAAGTCGAACCTTTTAGGCAGGGCCGGCCTTAGGGTTTTGGGGGCCAAAACAAATGGGGGGGGGAAACTAATTTCGGGGCCCTAAACAAATGTTTAGCTCGTTTATTGGGTCACGCTGGCCCTGTTCACAGGTCACCAGACCAACACTTCACAACACACCAGGCAGCCATTTTAGAAAACATACAAAAACAAGAAAATGGTTGTCATGACATCGTGACCACTGGGCCGACTTTTGACATAATAAACCATTAAAAAAAAACATTTAAAAAGAACTGTTTACAGTACATATAGTATATATTTTAAGTTATACATGATATAAAGACAACAGTTTGAAGAGTGTCCAGGGTCTTGGGTGGCACTAGTAGACAGACTCATCTGTACTCTGAGAGATGTGCAGCTTTCACCACCTCAGTGCTGAGGTTATATCCTCCACCAGCCCCATCTAACTGGGAGGTTTCTATTGGACAGCTCAGTCCATCTCTTTTCTGATTGGTCATAAGATACAACATCCAATTGCCACCCTCCACCAGATGAGCTACTTCTTCACTTCATTGGGTGTTAAATGAACCACTCTTTTATTCATTGATGGACTCCGGGTTGGGGTTGGTGATAGCCGTGTCCGCTGATTTGCCGCTGCCTGACTCCGCCCCTTTTGCCTGGGTTAGGGTTATTGGTGTGATATTGGCTCCTCAACTCCTTCTATGTCTCCCTCCTCTGTCTCCCACTATGTTATCTCTCTCTGCTCTCTCCACTATCTCTCACCCCTCTCCCTCATGTCTCTTTGTCCTTTCTACCCCCTCTGCCTCTTTCCCTACTATCCCTCTTCTCTCTCCCTCCCTCCTCTCTCCCCACTTTCCTTCCTCTATTCATCCTCTTACTCCACTCTCTCACTCATCTGTCCTTCCTCTCTCCTTCTCCTTTTCCTCCTTTTTCTGTTTTCTCTCTTCCTTCTCCCCCTCTCGTCCCTCTCTCCATCCTCTCCCCCTCTTATCTGTCTCTTCTCTCCCTCCCTCACTGGTAAGATCCTCAGAGAGTGCAGAATGCATCGATTACCAATGTAAGGAAACACTCTCTCAATGAAGGTGTGTGTGAATGTGTGTAGGTGTGCGTTTCTATCAGGGTCAAAGAATAACAGCTTTCCTCTCTCATAGTCCAGCTGTAATCTGATCCTCTGAGGTTTCTGTCTCACTGTAAGAGCAGTTAACAGAGCTGATGAAGATCTTGCTTTGTATTCACCATGGTAGAACCAGATCCCCCAGTCTCCACCCCATAAGACCCCCTTCCTCTGGACAGACTCTGCTACCACACCCAGGTACCAGACTGTACTGTCTCCAACCTCAACATCCCAGCTGTGTGTCCCTGAGTTAAAGCCCTCAGAGCCCAGGACCCATCCGTAGTAATCAAACTTCTTTGGGTTGTCAGGAAGCTGCTGTCTCTCCTGACTGTATGTCACACTGGTCAGATCTTCAGACAGGATGAGGTGTGGGTCGGCAGTGTTGGGGTCCAGAGTCACAGGAGCTGAGGAGAGACATCAGGTTTGTGTTGATGCAGTGTTTGATGTTTACACCCTCACCCACCAGGAGTTGACACCGTGACAAACCCAGTAGTGATGACTGTACATATCATGTATGTGGAAGTCATTGTTTTTCTACATGCGTTGATCAATGCTGTATTCAACATATGAGGCTGGTATTGGTGTGAGATAAAGAACATTAAGTAACAATGTTCAGTTTGTAGCCTGTACTGTAGTGTCATGGATTGTTTATGGACGAGTATGATCATGATCATAGAAGACAGATTGTGATCAGTAATGCAGGATAATGTAAGTACAATATTTTATATTAATATGATAACGTGATCAAACACTCACTGTATGTCACAATCGTCTCCCAGACTCTGAAGGTTATGTTGCCCAGGTGTTTTGCCACGTCTATCAGCGCTCCTGAGACCAGCTGTGGATCCGGCAGAGTGGACTGGGCTCTGGAAGAACATTCTGGAGTCAGAGCTGCTGTGGGGTTGGGTTCATAACCACTGAGAAGAGAAAGACAGGAGGCAGGTCACTTACCTTTTCACTGTGTCTTTGTAATTCTGTGGAGATGCAGAAGATGAAGTTAGACACTCATAAACACACCCAGCCAGCCATTCCATATTAACTTGGAGAGATCAGTCCTGACCTGCAGGAATGAGATGTCTTCAGCCCTCAGCTCCTCCTCTATGGCTCTGATTGTGTGTGAAAGTGTTGATATCTCTCTGCTCAGCCCCTCAATCTTCTCCTTCATCATCTGACTCTTCTGCTTCTCCTCCTTCCTCAGTGAATCTATCCTGGCCTCTTCTTCCTCTTGTAGAAACTTGTGAAGCTTCTTAAACTCCTCCTTAATCTGCCTCTCTGTTTGCCGGGTCTGGATCTGCAGACATGGCGGTTCATACAGAGGTTTAGGTGACATTTGTCTTACATTAAAACCGTGTTGTATTATTTGATAAATAAACTATTTTACTTTAATGTGCTCTGCTGTTTGATGACAGGTTTGTTTAACTTTGTGAAAGAACTTCAGCTTCTCCTGTAAGGACTTCAGAGCAGGCTGGAGTTCCTCCTGGAATGAAACAAAACGTGGTTGAAAGAAAAGTGTTTTGTCCTCTAATTTGACTTGGTTCTGAGATGTGTCTGTCCGACCAAACCTAGTAGAAGAATCAAAGTTTAGACGAAATGATGGAATATGATACTCCACATACAGTAAGACATATATCTATGATATAACGATCCTGATCCTAACAAAGTATATTTCATATACATCATATATACAAACCATACATCTTGTTCTTACTATTCGTACCTTGTGATCCTGTGCAGCTTCATCAATGGGTCTGAATCTGTGGTTGAAGTGTAGTTTAGAGTCCCGATACACCGAACACACTGGCGGTTTATCCTCCAGACAGTAGAGCTTGAGTTTCTCACTGTGCACACTGCAGAGCACCTCAGACCCTGCTGAAGCTCTCTGACGTCTCTCCTGTAAGAAGGACTCACACAGGTTCTTCAGAGCCAAGTTACATGGTGGCTTTTCTTTAGAAGATCTTCTCCTAGAGAGTGGACATTCCCGTGATTCATTCTGCTTCCAGTATTGCTGCAGGCAGTCCTTACAGAAGCTGTGGCTACATGACAGGAGGACAGGATCGTTAAAGATGTCACAGCACACAGGACAGGAGAGATCCTCCTCTGGGAGAGACGAGCTGGACGCCATTTTCTCACCCAGTCACACCCTTCTGTGGAACTTAAGTCCAAAGTTTAATTTAGGGTGAAAGTGTTTAAAACGTATTCCGATTTGGTCAGCAGTGAGTTAAAGTCTCTATAAATGACATTATATCCGCCTGTTTTTGTGTAAATGCAATATTGATCTTTCTTCTTAGGGTGAGTTGTGAATGAGTCTAATTTTCTCTCAGAACAAAACGGTGAATCTCAGAATCTGTTGGTGAGCAGAGAAACACTGAACTCTGCTCCATGTTGCATAATGTTCAAGAAGCAGAAATGAGCTTCAACATGACTGGTGGGTCTCTCCCCTCCCTCCCATTCCATTCGGTCTCCGTCCTTTGTCCAATTATCTTATCTCTCTCCATCATCTCTCCCTCCTCTCTCTTCCTCCTTGATCCCTCCTATCCCCATTCTCCCTCCTGTCCACATCTCATCTGTCTTTTCTTTCCATCCCGCATCTCCCCCTCCTCTCTCCCCCCATCTCCCCCCTCCTCTCTCCCTGTTTCAGATGGCTGCTAAGTGGTCCATGAGGCTTGGCCACCAACACTGCCTGGCTGGTGAGCCACAAGGCTGGTATGAAGATGGTCACTGCCACCATGGTGGTGACACCTGGAGGAGACCTGGACCTCACCTCAGCACACCTGCTCACTGCTGTCTTCTCATGTATGTTACAGCTGAGTGTTAAATGTGTCATGATGAGTGGTGGGGTACGACCCAAATGCAAGGGAGTACGCAGCCATGTCGAAACACAGGGTTTATTCTTGAAAAAAGCCAGGGACACAGAAAGGTTACTCATATAACAGGGGTAAGGACAAGACAAAGTCTGGACACAAAACAGGAACCTAAATACACAGAACCAAACGACACACGGGTAGACACAATGAAACTAGTGAGACAAACCACTGAACGAGGCAGGTGAAGACAATAGGGCAGGGAAAAACCAAAACAACAGGGGGGCAAGTCAGCAGACGTCCCAATGGCAGGGGCTCGGGGCAGGTCCGGGGGTCGACTCAGAGTCAGGGCAGTGGGTCGACGCAGGTCCGGGTAACCACCCGGGGGCAGGCTGGGCACTGGAGACGATGGAGAGGCCGTGCATAACCTACGAAGCAGCCAGGACTCCTCTGGGGCGGCACGGTGGCGCCTGGGAGCGTGGGCACGGGGGCGCATGGGAGCGCGGGCACAGTGGCAGGCGGCAGCCAGAAGTCCTCAGTTGACCTAGCGCTGGGCGGCAAAACCTCGGGCCGAGGCAGGGGCAAAGGGCAGGACTGAGGCAGGGGCAAAGGGCAGGAACGAGGCAGGGGCACAGGGCAGGAACGAGGCAGGGGCAAAGGGCAGGAACGAGGCTGGGGCACAGGGCTGGGTACCGGAGGCAGGTGCCGAGACTCCTCGGCAGGAACAGCCTCGGTCGTCCGGGAGGAGGGCGGCACAACCTCAGGATGAGGCAGGGGCACAGGGAACATCCTACTCACAACCTGGGACCTGTCTGCAGCTGAACCACCTAGCTGAAGCTAAACACCTGCTACAAGGAGCTGCTAGCTCCACCCTGCCCTCTGAGTCTAGTCCTTCTACCAGACCCCAGTCCCCCCTCCATCATGGTCCTCCAGTGGAGTCTGGGTGTAGAAGACAGTGGAGTCTGGGTGTAGAGGACAGTGGAGTCTGGGTGTAGAGGACAGCTGTTTTAGGACATACTCCCTCCTGTCCCCACCCTCCCCTGATCACCAGCTGTTGATATGTGTCCTCATCTCTACATTTGATCATGTGATTTTATACTGCTGATTTCCATTGTTGTGATTTTCTGTATTGTAATGAAGTTATTTGAACATGCCCACCCTTCAGAGTTTGGAATGTGATGCTTGATAAACAGTAAAGAGTTGTACTGTGTCTAAACTGGTTTGACAAGGTTGAAAGAGTCAACTGGTGGAACAATCTGCTGTTCTCTTTCTCCCTCTAGTGGTAAAACTGTGAACTGTATAAATCAAACACAGGAGAAGGTGATAAATGAACAACAGTGTAAACTATCACATAATTTAATAGATTATAATTTGTTATGAGCTCACAAAGAAACCAAAGCTTAGTACAGATAAAATTCATGTTCAACAGTACACATGTATCACAATTAAGTACAGTCTGTAAGCATTTGATTTGGCAAATATTTGTAGAAAAAAATACAAAATGCTTTTGTCATCGAGTAAATGGACATTACAGCATAAACAGGCGTTATATATATATCGTTCTGCAAGGTTAAGTGACTTCTGATTCAAACACTGTAATACATGAAAACACCAAACTAATTCATTAGGAACTGTTGATCTTTGTTCTTTGTACCTGGATGCTCATGTTAGAGGTTGTTTTCCTTCATGACAGGAAGGTTGTAAACACACCCAATGTGGTGTTCTACTGTTCCAGATAGAGGTGGAACCAGCTCTAATGACTGTGCTGTTCTACTGTTACAGAGGCCTTCACTGGTAAGATCCTCAGAGGGTGGAGGGTGCAGCAATTAACAATGTATGGAAACACTCTCTCCGTGAAGGTGTGTGTGAATGTGTGTAGGTGTGTGTTTCTATCAGGGTCAGAGAATGACAACTTTCCTCTGTCCCAGTCCAGCTGCACTCTGATCCTCTGGGGTTTCTGTCTCACTGTGAGATCAGTGTCTGGACCTGATGAGGTTACTACCATGTATTTACCAACAAAGAACCTGAATCCCCAGCGTCCATCCTTTATGCGTTCCTTCCTCTGGACCACCACACCCAGTTCCCAGAGTGTACTGTCTCCAACCTCAACATCCCAGCTGTGTGTCCCTGAGATAAAGCCCTCAGAGCCCAGGACCGATCTATAGTCATCAATCCTCTCTGGGTTGTCAGGAAGCTGCTGTCTCTCCTGACTGAGTCTCACACTGGTCAGATCCTCAGACAGGATGAGGTGTGGGTGGGCAGTGTTGGGGTCCAGAGTCACAGGAGCTGAGGAGAGAGATCAGGTTTGTGTTGATGCAGTGTTTGATGTTTACACCCTCACCCACCAAGAGTTGACACCATGACAAACCCAGTAATAATGACTGTACATATCATGTATGTGGATGTCATTGTTTTGCTACATGCATTGATCATGCTGTATTCAACATATCAGGCTGGTATTGGTGTGAGATGTGGTAGATTAATACAATACATTAAGTAACAATGGTCATGTTCAGTTTGCAGCCTGTACTGTAGTGTTATGTTATGTACAGGTATGATCATGATCATAGAAGACAGATCATGATCAGTAATGCAGGTTAATGCAGGTAAAATATTAAATATGAAGATGATTACTTGATCAAAAACTCACTGTATGTGACAATGTCCTGCATCTTCTCCCAGACTCGGAAGGTAAAGTTTCCCAGGTGTTTGGCCACGTCTATCAGCGCTCCTGAGACCAGCTGTGGCTTCGGCAGAGTGGACTGAGCTCTGGAATAACAATCTGGAGTCAGAGCTGCTGTGGGGTTGGGTTCACAAGCACAGAGAAGAGAGACAGGAGGCAGGTCACTTACCGTTTCACTGTGTCCTTGTAGTTCTGTGGAGATACAGAAGATGAAGTTAGACACTCTTAAACAAACCCAACCAGCCATTCCATATGAACTAAGGAAGATCAGTCCTGACCTGCAGGAATGAGATGTCTTCAGCTCTCAGCTCCTCCTCTATGGCTCTGATTGTGTGTGAAAGTGTTGATATCTCTCTGTTCAGACCCTCAATCTTCTCCTTCATCATCTGACTCTTCTGCTTCTCCTCCTTCCTCAGTGCAGCTATCCTGGCCTCCTCTTCTTCTTGTAGAAACTGGTGAAGCTTCTTAAACTCCTCCTTAATCTGCCTCTCTGTGTGCTGGGTCTGGATCTGGAGACATGGGGGTCCATACAAAGGTTTAACTGGTCAGAGTTTTCAATGTAAAAACAGTTTCATGTTTTTTTTATAATACATATTTTTACCTTAATGTGATTTGCTGTTTGATTACAGGTTTGTTTAACTTTCTTAAAGATCTTCAGCTTCTCCTGTAAGGACTTCAGAGCAGGCTGGAGTTCCTCCTGGGATGAAACAAAACAAGTTTTCAGAAACAATGCTTCATCAAAAACAAAAAACATTCAAATATATAAACAAAGTTGACAGAATGATGGAATATGATTCCTAACAATAAATACAGCATATACGTATACTTCTTATTGTTTATCTGTAAGGTATATGGGTATGTAGGTAAAGTTGATCATAAATCTTGTAGTTAGTTATCATACCTTGTAATCCTGTGCAGCTTCATCTATGGGACTGAATCTGTGGTTGGAGTGTAGTTTAGAGTCCCGACACACCAAACACACTGGCTGTTTATCATCCAGACAGTAGAGCTTGAGTTTCTCACTGTGCAGACTGCAGAGCACCTCAGACCCTGCTGAAGCTCTCTGACGTCTCTCCTGTAAGAAGGACTCACACAGGTTCTTCAGAGCCAGGCTGAGGGGAGGGGAATCCTTTGATGATTTTCTTCTGCAAACTGGACAAACTCTTTCTTTCTTTTCCTTCCAGTATTCCTGCAGACAGGTTTTACAGAAGCTGTGGCTACATGACAGGAGGACAGGATCTTTAAAGATGTCACAGCACACAGGACAGGAGAGATCCTCCTCTGGGAGAGACGAGCTGGACGCCATTTTCTCACCCAGTCACACTCTCCTCGGGAACTAAAGTCCAAAGTTTAATTTGGGGTGAAAGTGTTTAAAACGTATTCCGATTTGGTCAGCAGTGAGTTAAAGTCTCTGTAATTGACAGTATATCCTCCTGTAGTTGTAAAGGCAGTATCTTTCTCTTCTCAGTGTGAGTTGTGATTTAGTCCAGTTTTCTCTCAGAGCAGAAAGGTGAATCTCAGTGCCTGTTGGTGAGCAGAAAAACACTGAACCCTGCTTCCTGTATTCTGACAGGAAGTCACATAGTAGGCGGGGCTTCAGGAGACCAGGAAGCAAACTATATCAGTGTGCACTGAATGAACAGCAGAATGATTAACAGGTCTCTCTTTAAAAATGTACAAAAATAACTTTTCCCTGGTAGCAGTGGCAACATGCAACCACAGAGGGGCAGCATCATTCTCACAGAGGCAGAAATGATGAACTCTCCTGAAGGAGGGGTTTATATACCTACTTTGTATATGTGTGTATGTATTTGAGAGTGTATGGATGACACATGGTTTGTCATATGAAATTCATGAAATCAGCTGGTCCTGTTGGGATGCGTGGATACACAGACAGACAGACAGATAGACGAACACATACATACACACACACATACACTAATGCACACACACACACAGACAAAAACACAGGAATACTCAAGTACTGAATCCAATGAATCTTTATTGAACTGAACAGAAGAGTAAGGAGGACTTGAGTGACAGCCTGGTCTCTGAACAATCTCATCTCTGTTTACAAAATACAGAGGTGTCTGTTTGAGTGTGTGTTTGTGTATAAGCACGTGTTTGTGTGTGTCTGTGTGTGTCAGCCAGATGAATTGCAGAAGGAGTGTGGTTATTTCACTACCAGACGGACAACTGTTACAGATGACCTGTCACCTGACATGAGTCAAAGCAGTTTCCAGCTTCTGATCCAAGATCAGATCTCCAGCCTCCTCTTAGTGATTAATACTGGACTGCAATGAGGGGAGGCTGGCCCTACACCAGTGGATACCAGCCAGCCTCTCCCTCCTGCTCCAGTCATGGAGGAGTCTGGAGCGAGTGGACAGACATACATTCTCCTCTCACTGTTGTTCCCTTTAAGTCGAACCTCAGGCAGGGCCGGACTTAGGGTTTTGGGGGCCCTAAACGAATGGGGGGTGAACCAATTTTGGGGCCCTAAACAAATGTTTAGTTTGTTTATTGGGTCAGGCTGGCCCTGTTCACAGGTCACCAGACCAACACTTTACAACACACCAGACAGCCATTTTAGAAAACATACAAAAACAAGAACATGGTTGTCATGACATCGTGACCACTGGGCCGACTTTTGACATAATAAACCATGAAAAAAAAACATTTAAAAAGAACTGTTTACAGTACATATGGTATATATTTTAAGTAATACATGATATAAAGACAACAGTTTGAAGAGTGTCCAGGGTCTTGGGTGGCACTAGTAGACAGACTCATCTGTACTCTGAGAGATGTGCAGCTTTCACCACCTCAGTGATGCATAGAAGCACCTCCTTCCGATGACACACACACCTCCTTTCCACACATGATGTGTGTGTTTGCATGTAGGTGAGCATACGAGTGTGTGTGTGTGTGAGTGTAGGTGAGTGTGTGAATATGTATGTGGATTGGGTGAGTGTGTGTGTGTTAGTTTCTTCTTCATGGGCTGTAAGTCCGTAGAAAAGCTAAGTGACTCAATCCAGAAGGCACAGTGGATGAAGTCAATTAACACTCTACCTTCATCACTGACCTCTCCCCTTTGACCCCCACCTATATGACCTTTAGAATGACCACACCCCCATGACCTCACACACACACAAAGCTCCCAAAGAAGCATTTCAACATAAAACATTTGTAAAACCACTAGTTCTCGTTTACTCTCAGCAGATTGATGAACAGTCATCTTTATACAGTATAATCTATTCAATCCAGCTTGGAAACCAAGAATGACAAAGTAAGACCAAAGTGTTTTTGGCAAAATGATGACCAGTGTGTCGTTCTGAAAGGAGGAGCAAACTGCTGTGACGGGAGGATGACACGGAGAGACGGGCCGCCATGTTTTTCCCATCATGCTTTTCGACATTCCATCCATCTATCATCACAGTAACATAAACCTCTGTTCATACATACATCACAGTTAACACAACAGAACATGGCAGTCTGGTTGCTGTCGGTCTGTCTGCCCCCCAATAGAACATAAATTTGGACAAATATAGAAGATATTTACAGCGGGGCTGCTGGCATCCAGACCTCATGGTTGATGCTGGAACACAAACGACATGACTCAGCCTAGAACAGAACCACCACAAACACCGTCTGACAGACCACCTGTCTGTACTCGTCCTCAGAAGAAAGAAAAAGAACCAACCGGAAGGTCAATAACTCTGCTAGAACATGATCCAGTAGCTATTATTATTCTGTATATATAATTTATCTATATATACTGTATTCAAAGGACTCCTGAAAACTCCCAAACACAATACAAAGCAGGCCGAGCCAGTTCCTATGTACAGATATACAGTCTTTCTTTGCTGTGCTCCCTTGGCCATTCATCTTCTTCTAGTCCTCATCATCAAAAACTGATTGCTGTACATCCTCCCCCCACCCCACCTCCCACCCCAACCCAGCCCCATCTCACTGGGGGGTTGCTATTGGACGACCCCTCATTCCGTCTCTCCTCTGATTGGTCATTAGATACAACCTCCCGTCGCCACCCTCCTCCAGATGAGCTACTTCTGCACTCTCATTGGCCGTTAAATGAACCACTCCTTCTTTGATTCGTCGATGGCCTCCGGGTTGGGGTCGGAGCCGATGATGGCCGCGTCGGCCGATTCGCCGCCGCCTGACTCCGCCCCTTTTGCCTCATTGGTGTGATAGGTGCCCTTGTGGCGGAACATGTAGCGAATCAGGAACACGAGCGTGCACAGGATGGTGAAGATCACCACGGCGATGATCCCTGCATGGAGACAAGACAGACGGAATGACATCATTCTCTCTCCATCCCTCTGGATTAGTCATTTCCCACTAACTTTGAGATTTGCTTTTGGGGGATTACAACGAACGTCGTGTGGAGCGTTTCTAGAGTGTACGACCAACGCACCTCCGATAATAGCAGAGTTCCTGTTGACTCCACCTGGAATCACCCTCTCCTCATTGAAGGGGAACTCTGTACCTTGAAGGAAAGAGGGAGAAGGGGGGAGAGAGAGGGGCAAAGAGAAACAGAGGAGGGAGGAAGAGTCACATAAAGACGTCTAGCCATTTTTTAAGGAGAGATAAACAGATGACTGTGGTGACTACTGTTATATGAAAAAGTGTACTCTATACACCATTGTAGAGTGATTAATCAGCCTAGGAGGCTATCTCAAATAAAAGGTAAATCATGAGAAGGGGGAGAGAGGGGGATGTGGGAGAGAGGGATGAGGGAAAAGTGGGAAGTGGGGACAGGAGAGGAGGATGAGGGGAAAGAGGAGAAGGATGAGTGGAGAGGAGGATGATGGGAGAAAGGAGGGGAGAAAAGATGAGGCGAGAGGACAAGATGAGAAAACAGGGCGATGCGGGGCAAAGAGAGACGAGGAAAGTATGTGTGTCTATGTGTGGAGCCCCAATCAATACAATTGACCACAGCTCATCCCATCAATCAACATCACGGAGGAAAAGCAACATCCGGAACAATGAAACAGCACGACAGCTGACAGCATGGCGTGTGGGTGTACAGCTGTGCCTCACCTGAGTCCAGGTTCCAGGGGTCGGTGGCAGCAGACATGGGTGGGATGGTGAGAGGAGACGCCCCACAGTTGGACTCCACTAGCTTGCCCTGGTACGACACTGGCTGCTCCGCCACAGGGGCTCTGTCTGGCTGTCTGGCCGTCGGCACCGGCAGGGCTGGCACAGGGTTTCTGAGGGCAGCCTTCAGGGGCGCGACGCCGTTGAACTGGACCCGGGAGAGACACCCGACGAACCCTGGACTGTTGTAGCGCTCTATCAGCTCTGGATCTATGTGACCAGTCTCTGTAAGGGGGGGGGGGGGGGGGAGAGAGGGAAAGCAAGAAAGAGGAGAGAGAGAAGGAGAAGAGAGACAGAAGGAGAGAGACAGCAAGAACGAGGCGAGACAGAAGGAGAGAGAAGAGAGAGAGAAGGGAGAGAAAAGGAGAAAGAAGAGAGAGACAGAAGTCAGGTAAGAACAGCAGAAGAAAAGCACATGTACCGGAGGATTGGTGTGTTACTGTGTGTAATAATTTAGTAGGGGGTGAAGCTCTCCCGCCCTCTCTCTATCTCTGCTTCTACTTCCATCTCTTACTCCCTCCCTCTCTTTTCTTTCGCCCTCTGTCTTCATCCTCTGTCTCCCTCGCTTCTTCCCTCTTTCTCTCTCTCCCTGCCTCTCTCTCCCTCTCTGCCCCATCCCCTGTCTCTCTCTCTCCCTCCCACCTTCTTCCCTGTTGTTCATCTCACACACAGCCTTCAAAGACAGAGGGATGTTCAAACACAGCGGAAAACACACACACACACACACACACACGCACACGCACACGCTTTGGTGCAGTGAAACTGCAGACATCACACAAAACCCAAAGCTAACACCAGAGACGAAGGAGCTCAGATGCACCGGAAACTTAATCTGAAAAAAAACCAATGAAGAGCCTCAAACAGGTTCCCGCCCCAGCAGAGAATACACCTCCTCCACCCTCTCAGACTGTGTGTGTGTGTACTGTATGCGTGCAGGTGTGTGTGCGTGTGCCCGTACGTGTGTCCGTACGTGTGTGGGTGTCCATGTGTGCAGACTTGTGTATGTGTGCAATGGTATGTTTGTGTACGTGCGAAGGTGTGTGTGTGTGTGCAGGTGAGTGCTTGTCTGTGCGTAGGTGTGCGTAGGTGCACAGTGCATCACCTTGCGTGTGCCCCTCCACTGTCCATGCAGGGATGTTTGGTGACGTACGCTTCACACTAGTGTCTGCCGTCCACACGGAAGAAATGTACTGATCCTCCTTTATACTGCGGATAATGTGTGTGTGTGTGTGCATCTGTGTGTGCGTTTCAGCAGCTATTGATTCAGCTTACAGGAACAGAGCTCAGAGATATCCAGCCTTCTCCTGGTATTTATCATCCAGCCAGACCTCCTAGAGCCAGCAGGCCTGTGTGTGTGTGTGTCTGGTTGTGTGTGTCTGTGTGTGTTTACGTGTGTGTGGGTGTGTATTGTACCAGTTGTGTTTCCTCCCTGCAGCTATCATGTTTGACAGATTCAGGCTATGATATCAGGGTGTGTGTGTGTGTGTGTTTGAACAAAGAGAAAGACACAATGACTGCTCCAAATGCACTGCGTGTGTACATCAAAAACAGCACTGAGAGATCCAGAAGTCTTTGGTCTAAATCTCCAATCCCACAATGCACTGCTGGAGGACAAAACTGTCCCTGGTCACCAGGTCACATTAGAAGGATGACATGTTTCTCTGGCACGCTCAGATGCTCAGATGAGGTGGGAGAGAGGGAAAGAGAGAGGACAAGAAATAGGATTCCATGCATGAATATGAATGTGATTCTGTCACCAGCCTGTATCAGTGAACATACGCTGATGACTGCAGAACACAGACATGCATACCAATGATCTCATGTATGAACACAGTACTAATGGAGAACACCAAGTTAGAACGCCCAGTCTCCATTCTGTTCTTAAAATGATCCTTATGCACGACATGATATCCTCCTGTATAATCCTCGAGAATGATTCTTAAATACTATAGTATATATATAAGGACATCTAGTGTACTGTATATGTCATGCAAATGGCTGGTTGTTGGTGGATGCTAATGTGTACTGTGTAGGAGCTGGGAAAAGAGGAGATGGACAGAAATATGAGGATGACAGGAAAGAGGATGGAGGGAGGAGGAGGTGGGTGACAGGATGAAGGCAGGTTCAGCAGTGGGGGGGGTCAGGCTGAAAATAGAGGAGGTGTAGGAGAGGGCGGGGGGGGAAAGAGATGGGAAAGAAAGGATGACCAGGAGGGAGAAAAGGAGGAGGGGATGGAGTGAGAAAAGGGGGGGCGATGAGAGAAGCACTTTAAGAAAGGGGGGGGGCGACAAGGGAGGGTGTGGGGAGGGGGGTGTGGGGAGATCAAAAGGGGTTACCATGGTAACAAATAGAAGCGTATGCAGGATGGGTGTGGGACACACACACGATCAAACACACACACACACACGGCCTGTCTGACAGTAACACCAGTTAGGGTGACAGACGCAATTACAGATTTGAACAGAGAGAGAGAAATAGAGAGAGAGAGAAATAGAGAGAGAGAGGTAGAGCGAGAGAGAGATGGAAGGAGAGAGTTGGAGGGAGGGAGGGAATACAAATAAAGAGTGGGTTAGGAACTGAGGGCTATACATAATCAGGAAAGAGAAGTGTGGAGATAGAGGGATGAGGAAGAGAGGGAAGAGAGAGGGAGGGAAGAGAGAGGGAGGGGAAGAGAGAGGGAGGGGAAGAGAGAGGGAAGAGAGAGGGAGGGAAGAGAGAGGGAGGGGAAGAGAGAGGGAGGGGAAGAAAGAGGGAAGAGAGAGGGAGGGAAGAGAGAGGGAGGGAAGAGAGAGGGAGGGGAAGAGAGAGGGAGGGAAGAGAGAGGGAGGGAAGAGAGAGGGAGGGAAGAGAGAGGGAGGGAAGAGAGAAGGAAGAGAGAGGGAGGGAAGAGAGAGGGAAGAGAGAGGGAGGGAAGAGAGAGGAAGAGAGAGGGAGGGAAGAGAGAGGGAAGAGAGAGGGAGGGAAGAGAGAGGATGCAGAACCACCAGGACAGACTAAACAACAGCACCTGTCCTTGCAGTGCCCTCTCACAGCTGCCTACCTGCCTCACACACACTCACACACACACACACACACACACACACTTGTATCACATATTACCCTTATCACATTACCCTATTTATATGGTCTAAGATAAATAAACCACGGCTCACTGCCCAATCAGAATCAGTCTCCATGAGACACACGCCAACCACACATACACACACAGCTCACAAAAATCACACACACACACACAGCACACAACAACCACACACAAATAGCACACGATAACCCCAAACACAAAGCACATATTTACCCCCTCACACAGCATATCTCTGCAGCCTGTTACCTGTCCTTGTGGCTGAGTCCTTGTCTTCTCTCTCTCTCTGTCTCTCTCTCTGTCTCTCTCTCTTACTCTGTCTGTCTTTCTCTCCTTTACACATCCCCTCTACCTGCAATCACCGCTGCATCTGTTAGACTCGTAGCTGTGATCTCTGCGTGTCTCTGTGTCTCTCTCTCTCTCCTGTGGTTGTCTATCTTCTCTGCAGTCTCAGTGCAGTCCCACCCCCTCTCCTCCGGGCCGGGGGGAAAACCTGGAGGTGGAGTAGCACCCTCCTGGATCCGGACTCTGTCCAGCCAGGCAGTACCACAGCCACACTCAGCCAACACGCCATGACATCATCTGAGAACGCACACTGGCGCGTGCTTGCAGACACACACACACACATATGCTTGTATACGCACACACGTGCATGCACACACACACACACACACACACACCCAACACACACACAGCCATAAGCACCAAGATATCAGCCCCTTTTTCAGCATTATGGGACATTTCCTCTATAAGTAACATTAGATGGAGGAGTTTGGTGAGCAGGGTCTAACTTCAGCAGACATTTTGATTCTGGGACTTCAACTCAGTGGTGGAGCATCTGACTATTGACAATGGATCATAGGTTCAAATCCCCCTTGTAAGTTGCTTTGGAGAGAAGCATCTGCTTAATTAATTATTCACGTGTGCTGTAAGACTGAGTGTTTACAAAAATAAACCATCCACTTAATGCTAGTAATAGTATTCCTTTGTAGAGGAAAAGATAACATAACATACGTAATTCGATTAAGGATGACTGAATTTATTCAAAAGGAGCCGTACTTGTGTGTTTGTGGTCCATGTGTGTGTGTGTGTGTGAGAGAGAGAGAAATGATGCAGACACAGGGAGGAGGGGAAGGAGGGGGGGAGCCAGGAGCCTCAGAGGAGAATCTAGCCCTTAACGAACGCAGGATGAAATCCCTTAATGTCTTTCATGATGAGTAATGCACCTCACCTACCCTCAGGACCAGCCCCCAGCGCTCACATTTAGACTGCATTAGAGCTCTGTCTTTACACACACACACACGCACGCACACACACACACACACACACACACACACACACACACACACACACACACACACACACACACACACACAGACGCACACACACACACGCACACACACACACACACAGACACACACACACACACACAGACGCAGACAGACGCACAGATACGCACACACACACACACACATTCACACACAGAGAATGGGCAAGTGGTCATGTATCACTGGCCAGGAGCAAAACAGACCATTGCCTGTATTTAATTATGGGATCCATAAAAAGGCTGTGTATAACATCTTAGCAAACAACAAAAGGCAGTAAGCATGGCCCGGTAATGATGAAGAAACCCCAGCCTTACTTTCAGCCAGCCGTGCTACGATGCTAACACTTAGAAGCTTGGGAAGGTTTTGGCAGCCATTAACAGGACCAGCCTGCTTTGGAAATTAGCTTAGCATAGAGCTATAAATCTCCATGTTAATGAGAGATATTACACTGATTCTATTAGTGCTGCAGGGGCTCCACTGCTAGCCCATTACTACTGGAACAGGACAGAGGGGACAAGGAGAGGACTAGGCTGTCTGTCTGTTTCTCTGCCTGCCTCTCTGTCAGCCTGCCTGTCTGCCTGCTTGTGATGAGATGTGAGATGGTCCTTCCCTAAGGCACCAGCAGATGGCAGTGTGGTACACTGTATGGTAGTGAGGTGTGTGCTGTATGTATGTATGTATGTATGTATGTATGTATGTATGTATGTATGTATGTATGAATGTATGTATGTACATTACATTTTACATTTTACATTTACATTACAATTATGCATTTAGCAGACGCTTTTATCCAAAGCGACTTCCAAGAGAGAGCTTTACAAAAGAGCATAGGTCACTGTATGTACTGTATGTATGTGCTGTATGTTTTTGGCAGACATTGTTATCCAAAGCAACATACAGGGGGCATTTGAACCTCTCGTGACCTCTTAAACCGCAGCCAAATGCTCTGACCACTGAGCTATTCTCATCCCCCTACAATGTCTACGGCCTGTCAATGGAACCGTGCAGCTTTTCACCATGACTGGGCCTGACGTGATCCAGGACTTGACAAACACATTCATCATCTTATGATGAGGAACACCAAAGCACATGATAATTTATCAATTCCATTATTCCAGAGAGGTTTTCTCATGAATATGGATCGATGTAATTAGCAAACATATTCGCTGACTATCAATTCACTAACTAACAATTGATCACAATTATCTCAAAAAGGCAAAATAAGTATATTCTGTTTGGTGGTGATTATAATTGATGTGCCCAGAGTCAATGACATTGTGTGAGCGTGTGTGTGTGTGTGCGTGCTGGTGTGTGTGTGGCCTGGTGTGTGTGTGGCCTTGTGTGTGTGCGGCCTTGAACTGACGAGAAAAAGATATAGAGTAATGATTTTGTGACCTCATTCGAATTCTGTCCACAGTTTTGTCCAAAGCTCTGCTTTCACACGACACCTCCGTCGCCCTCCAGTGGACGCACTCCTCCCCTGCATGCCTGTGTGCAGCCATGGGACACTTCCTGTTCCAATGGGGCTACGCTACGAAGATCAAAGAACAGGGACACTCACCAAACACTCTGCCCAGGAAGAGAGTCTTGACCAGGTTCATCTCTGTGTCTGAAGATTCAGGAAGAGAGTAGCTGACCGGAGGGTAGTGGTCCAACTGATGGAGAGAGAGAGAGACATAGAGACATAGAGAAAGAGACAGAGAGAGAGAGAGACAAAGAGAGAGAGACATAGAGAGAGAGAGAGAGAGACATAGAGAGAGAGAGACATAGAGAGAGAGAGAGAGAGAGACATAGAGAGAGAGAGAGACAAAGAGAGAGAGACATAGAGAGAGAGAGAGACACAGAGAAACAGGGGGATGCATATTTTAACACACGCATCTAACAAATACCAAAAAGGATGTTTGTTTTACACCTCAAAAAATAAGACGCATTTTCCTTATTCATCAAATCAAGACGTAGGATTTTTGGAAGGTGTTCTGGTTTGTCTCCCCCTGGTGGCTTAAAAATGTCAAAGCACCAGACGAGCCTGGGCAACCATTTACCCGTGTGTGGCGGAGGGAGAACATTACGGGAAGACTCCCGCTGAGGAATCTTCCATCTGCCTTTGAACGCAACTCGTGCGTGCGTGCGTGTGTACCTGAACAGTGATGGTCCTGTTGACCCTGGTCATGTTGACACTGTGGGGCTGACCGTTGGCCAGGTTCCTCTGGTCCACATCCACCGAGAAGGGCTCCTCCTGCCCCCCCAGCTGGTACCTCACCTGCAGAACACCTGGGGACCCACAGCACAGGGCTAGGCTGTGTGTGTGTGTGTGTGTGAGGAGCTGTTTCTGCGTGAGTGTATCTGTCTGTGGGTGTGTGCGAGAGTTGGTGTTTACGTGTGTGTGTGTGTGTGTGAGTAGGTGTTTGTGTGTGTTTACGTGTGTGGGAGAGAGATTGTGTGTATTTGAGTGTGGAATATAGGGACCTCTTATGTGTGTGTGTGTTTCTGTATGTGTGTGTGTGTGTCTCACCGTTCTGTCGTAGTACGATGGCCAGGTAATCCTCGGTCTTGGTGCTCACGTACAGCAGGATGGCCGGAGCGCTCGACGTGCTGAAGCTGAACGCCACTTCCTCTGTTGTCAGGTTCACTTCCTGTGGGGTCAGAGGCTGTACCGCCATCCTGCCGTCCTTATTGGCTGCTGCTGCTCCAGGCAGGAAGTTGTATCGAATCAGAGTTCCCACCTCGAAGAAACCTCCCACCTCTGAGCAGGGATAGACCACACACACACGCACGCACACACACGCACGCGCAGGCACACACAAATGAATCAGTCCTGGGGTTATAATGTGGCAGGTGTTAAATTGTTCCAGCGTCTGATATAAACCATTGTTCACTAGTAAATGAGATCAGCTGATGGAAAATTCCAGCCATTCCAGAATAGATATTGATTTTCTTTATCGAGCATGAGAGTCCTTCCATAACGTGTGTGTGTCTGTGCGTGTGTGTGTCTGCCTGTGTGTGTTCAGATGTGTAGCAAGCCATGCCATGCATTAGACATTAGGTGGAAGAAAACGAGGCAGGGGAAATCATTGGAGATAATAACCAAATGTGTGCGTGTGACTGTTTGCGTGTGTGACGGTCGGAGTCTCTGTGTTTAGAGTGAGTGTTTGTTTGTTTAACTTTTATGTAACCAGGAAAGTCAGTAAGAACAAACTATTCTTTACAAATGCAGCCTGGCAAGTGATGAAAGTCACTTGAGGAGAAATGGGGCAAAGGGTCTGGGGGAAACACATGAGATCCTGACAGCACAACAATGAACACAGACCTAAAGACTCACACGCAAGGAGCAACAGCGAGAAAAGAACACAGTTCTCCTCTCGAAATTCCCAGACAGGCAAGAATGTCGTTTGTGTGAGAGCATTCTTCATCTGCGAGAAAAGGCTCATGTGGTGATCCGTGTTTCCAGGTTCAGGGACTTTAGTCGT
This sequence comes from Hypomesus transpacificus, assembly GCF_021917145.1. Classification (NCBI taxonomy): domain Eukaryota; kingdom Metazoa; phylum Chordata; class Actinopteri; order Osmeriformes; family Osmeridae; genus Hypomesus; species Hypomesus transpacificus. Next base: position 69,839 of record NC_061067.1, read on the forward strand.
GCGTTTCAGTCGATAGCTGCAGCAGACTGAAACGATGAGACGCCAAAGGATGTTTGAGATTTGGGGACTTCTAACTGTGTAGGGAAGACTGGGTGTTGTACGCAAGAGGCGCTTGGCACAGCAGGGGGGCGAGGTAGGGGAGTAAGGTAGGGGGGTTGCTAAATAGCAGTTAGCCAAGGGATATTTTGACTTGTGTGTGCAGGAAAGGCCAGTTATCAAGAGAATACAGTGTGCAGTTTTAAGGGGGGGGGCATTTGTGGTAACTGGATGGAAGAGCAATATAACCTGTCAAGGGTTTTGATGCAAATCAATTTCTGCATAAATTCTGTAAAGTGTGTGTGTGTGTGTGTGAGTGTACGTACTTGTGTGAGCGCGTGTGATCGAGTGCGCTTGTGTGCGAGGGAGGGCGTGTGCTTGTGTGTGCGTGCTTGAACAAGTGTTTAATTGTACTTGCAAAAGTGTGTAATTGGACTTGCACTTTTTGAGTTTCATGTTGTTTAATTGTAACTTGTTTAACTGCATGCTCTTATATGGTTCTTCCCTTTGGCACTTATTTGGTTTTTCACAATGTATGCTTCATGTTTTGGCTGCTTGCAATGTTTGGGGCTACCTCGTTGTTATGATCAGTGACCTATGCTCTTTTGCAAAGCTCTCTCTTGGAAGTCGCTTTGGATTAAAAGCGTCTGCTAAATGCATACATGTAAATGTAAGTTTGTGTTTGTGTGTGAGTGTGTGTGTGTATTTGGTGACTGGAGGGGAAGGGTCACACGAGAGTGTCGAACTCATGGACCATGTCTTCTGTGTTCCTCTGTGGGCGGATGCATGTGTGTGAAGACACCGGATGACACGCAACACGTTACACCTCATCCTGTCGATCACAAAGCTCAACACAACGCACAACAAAAGAAACCCGTTTTGAGAGTGTAACTTTCCTCAAACACACGCACACGCCACCAGAGGGACCAACTTTGCCATCTGACGCCCTCATCCCAAACACAGCTGTTGTCAGGCGCAAAGGATCATGGGGAGCTTAACAGTCTCCCTTATGGCTTGTGCTTGTGTGAGCCTGTATGTGCGCGTGTGTGTCTGCGTGCGTGTGTGTGTGAGTACGCGCGCGCGTGTCTCTGTGTGCGCTTGTCTATGTGTCTGCATGAATGCCTGTGTACGTGTGTGTGTCTGAGTGTGTGTACTTACTTGAGTGTGTGTGTGTGTGTGTGACCCCAGGGCCCAGAGAGCAGAGGAAAGAGAGATGGTAATAATGCCACCGTCCCCAGAGCCAGGTGTAAATATGGATACAATGGAAATACACAACGCAATTATGGCTGCCTTCATGCATGTTTCATAGAGGAGAGAGGAGAAGAGAGGACAGGAGAGGGGAGGAGGGGAGAGTGGAGGAGGAGAACAATGAGGAGGACAGGAGAGGGGAGAAGGAGGAAGGAGAGGACAGGGGAGAGGAGGAGAGGAAGGAGAGGACAGGAGAGGAGAGGACAGGAGAGAGGAGGAGAGGAAGAAGGGGAGAGGAGAGGATGAAAAGGGGAAGAGAGGAGAGGGAAGAAAGAACACAAAGAGGGAGAGGAGGTCCATTGGGGAAGTGACAGAGCTCTGGGACACACACACACACACACACACACACACACACTGAGAAGCACACAGTTGGCCCTGCAGTGTTTGATAGAGGTCTTGACAGTATTCCGAGGAAGCACTTTCATGTCTTTGAAGGTCATTAGCATATTCTCATCGTCTGTCACCAACCTCAGCCCTCTCTCTGATACACACACACACACACAGTCTCACACACACACACACACACACACAGTCACATACACACGCATAAGACTCCTTCCACTCATCTCATCACCCCCTGCCTGGTTTAGAAAACACTGTTCGAATTTTGAAAACAAATGAATTCATGTGTCACACAGATCAACGTTGTGTCTGTCCTACTGACAGTGGAAACACAGCATCCAACAACGGGGGGGTTCTGGAGAGAGAGATGAGAAGTTAACTTTATACGCAGCCCGCTTTACGGCGCCAGCATCCTCTCTGGAACAGAGGTCCTACACCAGCCTGTCACATCCAGGGAACCTCAGGGAGACACTTCAGGAGCTCCTGTCCAGGCTTGTCTCTCTCTCGCCATGAGCAACTGGACCTTCTCCAGAGCTCTCCAGAGTCGAACGCGTGTGTGGTGTGGTGTGTGCGTGTGTGTGTGTGCGCGCATGCGAGCAGGAGGGTGTGGCCAAGGCATGTGTGGGTGTGAGTGTGACTGCGTGTGTGTGCGTGTGTGATCGAGTGCGCACGTGCACTCGACCGGAGGTTGCGTCGACCGAACATTCTCTCCGTCATGAACGGAATCGTTTCGACAACGACGGCAACATCGGAGGGGCCATCCACCGTGGTGACCGATGCGAACCAACGAGGGTGATCTACCGCCACTCGATACACTTCACACACCCCCCCCCCCCCCCCCCTGGGGGGCAGACGAACATTCGCACCGCAAAACGACGGTCGACGTCAGATGACCCCTCCCCCCCCCCGTCCCCCCGTCCCCCCCCGGCGTCTCCTCACCCTGGCTGCAGAAGGGCCCGTCGTAGGCGCTGGACGAGCAGTCGCAGGAGTAGCCGTTGTACTTCTCCACGCAGCGGCCCCCGTGCCTGCAGTACTGGGCGTAGCTGGCGCAGTGGCCCTGGCAGCCCGGACGCACGCCCGGCGTCACCTGGGCGCGCTCCTCCAGGTCCAGGGTCACGCCGTTCATCCGCAGCGAGCGGATGCAGCCCAGGAAGCCCCGCTGGCCGCCCGCCGCACCTGGGGACGGGACGGGGGACGGGGGACGAGGGAGAGGTTAGAGAAGAGGGGGAAAGGGTGAGAGGAAGAGGGGGGGGGGTGTGAAGACAGAGGGGGTTGGAGAGGGGCGGAGGAGGGGGAGGGGGAGGAGAAAAGCGGGGAGGGGGTTCGAGACGGGCGAGGGAGTGAGAGATGAGGGGCGGGGCGGAGGGAGGGAGAAGGAGAGATGGGGTGATAGAGGGACAGAGGGAGAGAGAGAGAGAGAGACAGAGAGAGAGAGAGAGAGAGAGAGAGAGAGAGAGAGAGAGAGAGAGAGAGAGAGAGAGAGAGAGAGAGAGAGAGAGAGAGAGAGAAAGAGAGAGTAGATCCTGTTGCTCATTGAGTTTAGAATCTCTCTCCATCTCAGCTCTCCCACACACTGAGTGTCACGATGCTGCAAGACGTAACACACACACACACACACTCAGTATTTCCCTCTCACACACACACACACGCACTCGCACACTGATTTAAGAGACTCATTAATGCTTAGCCTTCAGGTGTCAATAGTCATTGTTCTAAAATGGCCACGACAATGTGCAGCCGGCATCATTACAGGCTAACTGACCATTACCTTGGACAAGGCAGGGAACTACAAAGGATTAATGTGTACATAAAGACCCATGGAAGTAAAAACACACACACCCACACACACACCAGCACACACACACCCGCACACACACACACAGGCCAGTGGGCCAGTGCATGATGATTACTACATGCCTAAATGGTGGTAATGATTTGCTAATGGTGAATAACAGAGGTGAGCATCTTGAGGGCACACACACTTGCATGTGAACACACACACACACACACATTAACGACTACCTAGGGGTGTATTACTTATTCAAACTTCTCAATTAGGACTCTTTAATACCAGAGAGATGTCCACTAAAAGAACCAACTGACCTTGCACACACACGCTAACACACACACACACACGCACACGCACAAACACACACCGATTCCCAGTCTCACAACTGTCTTTGCTACTTCCCTGGCACCTAATTGACCAATTACATCATTGATTGTGTTGATTAGTCAGGTCTTAATCAGTGTGTGGAAGGAGCACAGAGACTGTCTGGACCACACCTGACACCAGATACACAACCCTGCTGAGCCAACACTGGTGCTGCAGAGAGGGAGAGGGAGAGAGAGGGGGGGTCAGAGAGAGAGGAAGGGCGGAGGGATTGAGAGAGAGAGACAGAGGCAGAGACAGAGAGAGAGAAGATAGAGAGATGATAGAGAGAGAGAGGATAGAGAGAGAGAGCGAGAGCGAGAGCGAGAGCGAGAGCGAGAGCGAGAGCGAGAGCGAGAGCGAGAGAGAGAGAGAGAGAGAGAGAGAGAGAGAGAGAGAGAGAGAGAGAGAGAGAGAGAGAGAGAGAGAGAGAGAGAGAGAGAGAGAGAGAGAGAGAGAGAGAGAGAGAGAGAGTAAGAGGGAATGATGGAGAGGGAAAGTGTAGTCCTTTCACTGTCGACTGCTTTGGCAACACTGTTTAACCTGAACATTCATGCCAATAAAACATATTGAATCGAGTGTGTTAGAAAGACAGCAATGGAGAGACAGAGAGTGAGAGAGAGAAAGCAAGAGAGTGGGAGAAAAAGGGAAAGAGAGAGACAGCGAGAGAGAGAGAAAGAGAGAGGTGGGGTAAGGAGCTGAAGAGCGAGAGGGGGAGATTGTGTGTGTGTGTGTCAGTGAGTCACAGTTCTGGCCCTCTTTCCTGTCTGTCTCTGAATGGTGTATTATTCAGTAACAATAGTTTATTGGGCAGACATATTACATTCATTAGGAGAGGCTGGGCTTCTTTCTTCTCTCTCTATCTTTTTATCAGACACACTACACACACACACCACACACACACACCACACACCAGTGTGTGGTGTGTCCAGTTTGTGGTCTGTCCAGATCCAAAGCACAAGCCATGGACTCAGTCCTATCTGATCATCACTGTCTGTCTGTCTGTCTGTCTGTCTCTCTGTTTATCTCCTGTCTGTCTCCTTTCCTGATCATCACTGTCTTTGTACTAGGGCTGGTAGGAACCTGTTTCTGTCAACCTGTCTGTCTACCTGTCTGTCTACCTGTCTGTCTACCTGTCTGTCTCCTTTCCTTTCAACCTATCTGTGTGTTTACCTGTCTACCTGTCTGTCTGTTTACCTGTCTACCTGTCTGTTTACCCTTCTGTCTGTCTGTCTGTCTGGGTTCAATGGACACAAATGGTACCTACTGTCCTGGCAGGTGAGGGAGGCAGGTTTTCCTGGTGGAGAGCAGGCAGGCAGGCAGGCAGGCATGCAGAGACGTGCGCAGCAGAGAGCAGGGCCATGAGCAAGGCCAACGGCACACATGCAGAAACACATGCAGAACACAGACCACGATGGAGATCAAATGTGATGGACGAGAAATCAATATTCAACACATGCACAATGTCAAACCATGAGTGGCATCCGCACGGTAAAACAAACCACGTCACACAAGAGGAAAACACGGGGAACGTGGACGTACGAAAATCCAGACATTTCCTGCAATGCAATGCGTAACGCTATTGTCCTTGGGGTCAGCATGAGGTCATGCTAATTGGCACGTTAGATGTTCAATTGAGATTAGGTCAGCGATGTGCTGTTACACACAGGAGCTGGAGTTCCATCCCATTTCTGCTTGCAATGGGAAACACATACATATAAACACAGACACACACACACACACACACACTCACATTCAGTCTCGTAGTTAACATTCCCCTGCCATAATCACCAGGCCCTTCGCTCTGGGCTCTGTCTATGCAAGACCTGCACCCATTTCCTCCATATGCTTTTTAATTCAATTTCATTTGACTCTGGCTTCCTCCTTCAGGGCCAGACTGGGGAATGAGAGCACTGCCAGTCAAAACGACAGCGCTCTCTCACGCCCGACAGGGTCTGACTGGAATATCAACGCAGACTCGTCTGGGAAGAACTTTTCACTCGTGGAACAACTTGGGTCCAAGCTCAGCACTTTTCTCCCCAGTGCTCCCCTCCCCCCCTCCCCGAGCTCCCCCCATCCCCAGTGGCCCCCTCCTCCTTCCTCTCGCTCAGAAAAAGCCCAGTTTCATTCTGGACTTGATGTGGAGTGTCAGCAGGAAACGGGCAGAGGGTTGGGGTTGGGGGGGGGGGGGGGGGGGGGGGGGGGGGGGGGAGATTAAGGACTGCTGTCTCTCCCCTCAGTCTGACAGGGACTCGGGGGGGCTGTGCGGGGAGGACGACACACGGAGGAGCCTCCGGGTGGCGCTCCACTCGCTGGGAGATGACGGGACCTTCCTTCCTTCGCTGAGCGATAATGGATGCAACCAGTGTGTGTGTGTGCGTGTGTTTGCGTGTGTGTGTGCTGTTCACTCTGTGTGAGATTCGGGTTGTTGGGAAACTGATCACATGTATTGAAGTTTGCGCTAAACACACACACACACACAATTGGCTGAATCAAAACGTTCACTCCGGGAAACACATGCATCCTGAACGGAGTTGAACGGAAAGTTGCTTTGAAAATATAGTTACCCAAGCGATCCATTACTCCACAAGTGATGTCATGTGTTTGTGGAAGAGAGTGTGAGCATGTCTGTGTTTTTATGTCTGTCTGGGGAGTCTGTGTGTGTGTGTGTGTGTGGGGTGTCTGTGTGTGTGTGAATGTGTCTTACCGACGTAGAGCTGGCTGAACAGCTCCAGTCGGGTGTGTCCCTGTTGAGGTGCAGGCCGAGACTCCCGATAGGTCAGATCCAGCTGGAGCACCGCCTCCTTCACGTTCCTCTCTGCCATCACGCGATGCCATTGGTCATCGTTCAGGGGTGTGGCCGAACGCACGGTCAGCTCCACGGGGCCGTTCCCGACGTCGAAGGAGAAGGAGACCACGGAAGGTGCTAGAGAGAAAACCGGGAGGGGGGGGGGGGGAGAAAGAGGGGGGAGAGAGAAAGAGGGGGGGAGAGATGGGGTGAGGAGAAGAGAGAGAGTGGGGGGTTGGAAGAGAGAGGTTTGGAGAGAGAATAAGAGAGAGAAAGGATGAGAGAGAGGAGAGAGAGAAGGAAGGGAGGAAGAAGAGAAGGAGAGAGCGAAAGAGTGATAAAAGAGATGGAGAGAGAAGGAGAAAAAATAAGAGCAGAGACAGAAAAGGAGAAAAAAAGATAGACAGAAAGTGTTTTTAAAACAATTATACAGAGTTCACTATATCTTGCTAATGAAAAGCCTGTTGAAGAGAACTGAGATAAAGAGCTCTTTCTTCCAATTGAATAATGAAGAAATTCATTAAAACTCTCAACTAAACTTCAAAACAAACTCAAACTTTTTGAACGACTTTTGAACAACTTTCTTTTTTGTCAGGTTTGTGAACATCGAGATTGCTTCCAGTCGAACTCGCAACTCATTATTTTGCGGTTGTCAGCATTGCAAGAATCATCTTTAAGCTCCAGTCATACGGCTTGTCAGTCTGTTCATGGATTCTATAGGTTTCAGCTGTGCTGTGTTTGACAGCTCCATAGAAGACTGAGGACAACACAGTTGTTGATGCATGGGCTGTAATGTCTTCCCCTGCCATTGGTCTCTATCAGAATCCGGACCGTACGTGCACTATCAAACGTGTGTGTGTGTTTGCGTGCAAAGGGGTGGTTAGGTGAGCTGTGTGGTTAAGTGTGTGTGTTACTGTGTGCTAGTGTACGCTCGGGTAAGTGTGACTGTGTGTGCACATGTGTGTGTATGCTACTGAGTGGTAAGGTGTTTGTGTGCTTCTGTGTGCTATTGTATGCTCGGGTAGGTGTGTGTGTGTGTGTGACTCATGTCTAGACAAAGGCAGCCCTCAGGACAGGGCAGAGATCTTAGACTTGTCACTTGAAGGCTAAGTGTCACCAAGTGCTATTAGAATTCAGATGAGGTTGTTCATATAATGACTGGCTTTAATGCATGGCCATGAGTGTCAGATTCACGCACTCACACACTAAGGCATGCATCCAGGCGGCACACACACACACATTCACACGCACACAAACTCACACACACGCATACACACACACACACACATATACACAGACACTTTTACACACACACACACACACACACACACACACACACACACACACACTTTCCGGCACCTTCCAACAGGGGGCACTCTACCTCTTTCATGTTAAATGCTACTTCAAAGTAACACTACCTATGTGTGTGTGTGTGTGTGTGTGTGCGTGCACCTGTGCGGATTCGTTTTCGGTGTGAGTGTGTGAATGGTGTGTGTGTGCCCGCGTGTGCCTGTGTGTGTGTGTGTGATGAATTCAGGTCACTGTGTGAGACCCCGCCACCTGCTCTGTCCAGATGTTCCTGTTGGAGGGTGTGTGTGTGTGTGTGTGTGTGTGTGTGTCCCTCTCACCGCTGCCCTCCCACCTGCCTCCCTGACCCCACCTATCAATCAACACCCTGATTACAGACAGCGAACGTGTGTGTGCGCGTGTCTGAATGTGTGAGCGTGTCTGAATGTGTGTGTATATGTGAAGATGTAGAGACAAAAGGGGTGAGTTGGGGGAAAGTGAGGGAGTGAGAGGTGAAGTGGGTGAGAGGATGAGGGGGTGAATGGCTGAGGGGCTGAGGGGGTGAGAGAGTGACCAGGCTGAAATCCTCTATTTTGTCTACAGGAGTTTGCAGTCGCATGGCCGAAATGAATGCATCTACACACAAGCCCACAACAGCACGTTGTGTGTGCCTCCGTAATCTGTGTGCCTCTGTGTGTGTGTGTGTGTGTGAGTGTATGTTGTCTTGGAGAACAATAAAGTCTGCTAGATGCGATCCCAAATCTTCTTAAAAAAACAGAAATATGAACAAAAACTAAATTTGCATGATTCTGACTGAGACGCTACCCTTTTGCGTGTTTGGAAAATACAGTGTAATCTTGCGCCACCCAGAAGCTTGAAAACTTTCATGGTTTTTAAACGAGTTCTTCTAATTCTTCTAAACCACAAGTCAGCACATAAACACATTATCGGTGTGTTGCTATGTTACCGTGTTGACGGGATGTTGTGTTGTGAGGTTGTCGTATTGTTCAGTGGACTGTTTTCCGAGAGGTTTTCCCCGTCTTCTCTAAGGGTTCAGGTCGCTAACGTGTGTTTGTCTGTGGGCTTCGGTGAAGCCCTCTGTCACATGGCTTGACAAAGGCCTGTCTTTTGACCTGATGTTGTGTTGTCGTACAGTTGTCTCAGCCGTGGAGCACTGGGCTCTAGAACAATCCACAGGTTGCCCTGGTCAGCTTGGCCTCTCCTCTCCCCTCGGCGGTCTACTCCCTGGGGGCTATCCTCCCTTCCCTCTCTCCTCTCTCCAGACTGTTCCGCCTCCCCAAGTGTCATCCCTCCCTCCCTCCCTCTTCTCCACCTGGGAGCCGCTCGGCTCCGTTTAGCCGGGAGATGAGTCGGCAAACACGGGCCGAATGTGGAAATAGCAGAACAAACGCAGAGCGATTAGAGGCGGATCTCGATCGGGACAGAGTCCAACTCTGGGAGGGTGGGCAAGCTTTCGAAACCCCAGGAAGGACTGGAACACGCACAGTCACGCGCCGCGTGCCACACACACGGACCGCGCGCGCGCCGCGCACACACACATACTGTACCACACACACACACCATCTCGTCTCCGAAGACAGGGAGAGTGTACAAAACATAAGCGAGAGAACGAGTGCTCAATTATTTCTCCTCCGAGGGAAATTAAAACGCCGCCATGCCTCAGAAAAAGACATGAATATTCAAACACGTGGACTCTGAAGGAGAGATGGGGGGAGGGAGAGGGGGGGGGGGGGGGGGGGGGGAGGGAGGGAGGGGAGGGGGGAGGGAGGGGGGGGGGGGAGGCTAGAGGCGACAGGAGAGAGTGCTAACAAACGTTTGCCCACAGCAGAACACGGACGGCCAGTCCTATGTGTTCTAGATCTGGGTACATTGATGAGTTGGGCCTGTTCTGGACAGTGAGATATCTACAGCTTGTTGTTTTGTTGGTAATAGCTTTGTATCCCAGCTGTCACCAACAGGGGGCGGTGTTTCACATCACAACCGGGAGAGAAGGGCTCTCGTAGTGTGCTCTTATGTGTGCGCAAGTGTGCGTTGTGTGTGTAGTGAGGACCACATTGATGTGTGTGTGAGTGTGTGAGAAAGAGAGTGTGGAATTGTGTGTGTGTGAGAGAGTGTGTGTGGTTTAAACTGCAGGGAGCAGGCAGAAAAATAGGCAGTGGAGATTACAGAGCGGAGGGGGGAAATCGATGGGACACACACACACGTGAAATGTCCGTCAGAAAGACTCCACCACGAAAGAATGGCCCTCAAAGACAGTTCATAAACACACACCGACCCACCGACAAACTCTTCACATTCTTCCAGACTATCACAGCTCTGAGCTACCCTCACTTACGCATGTGTGCACAGCCCGAAAATGACAGGTGTGTGTGTCGGACTTGGCACGTGCGTGACCGCGTGTCGCCGCGTGCGTTTTTCTGCCAACTGAATCTCTCCCAGAGAGAGCAAAGTCTTAGAATCTGATCAAACGTAATTTCACCATCCGTCATCTCGCTGACAGCTCGGCCGGCCCAATCCGCCCAATCGCCATGCAGAACCACCATTCCAATCCAATCCCGTGGATTTAGCGTCGCCTTTGTGAACGGGTCCGCGTTACGACCTTCATTGCCGTCGTCGGAGCGCCAGCCCCCGAAGCGCGACGCCTGACGTGTCAATCATCTGAACACCCTCGAGAAACGTTGGAGAAGTTGAGAAACAAAGTTTGGAAAAAGAGCCACTTTAGTCGCCGAAAGAAACTGCTCTCGGGTAATGCCGTCATTGTGTGTGTGTGTGTGTCTGTGTGTGGGGGGGATTCCAGTAATGTGTGAGTCGGCAGTTGCCTAAGCTGCTTGTATGGGAATATGATAGGGACTCATCGAGGATTGGGCCCTTTTTTTATAGGAATTATGTGTGCGAGTGTGTGTGTGTGAGAGAGTGCGAGTGTATGCGTGCACAACTTTGTGCGTTTGTGAGAGTGCGCGTGCGAGTGACTGCGAGCGTGCCTGTGTGTGTGTGCCTGCCTGCGCGATTGTGTGTGTTTGCGTGCGTGTTTGTATGTGTGTGTGTGTGTGTTTGCGTGTGTGCGTGTGTTTGGGATTAGCCTCTGAGAGATAGGGAGCAGGAACCCTCACAGGGGGAGCAGATCTCACTGTCTTCCTCTAATTCTCAGTTTATTTGGGGACACGCAGGGTTAGTCGTCTGGCGTTTCACTGGTTGCAAATACAGAGAGAGAGAGAGAGAGAGAGAGAGAGAGAGAGAGAGGGGGGAGAGAGAGAGAGAGAGAGAGAGAGAGAGAGAGAGAGAGAGAGGGGGGGGGGAAGTGGGAGAAACGAGAAGAAAAAAAACGAGAAAATATTATGATTTCGAGATGATCGGTGCATGTGTATGTCTTTGCGCTCGTGTGTGTGTGTGTGTGTGTGTAATCATGGTCCCTTTGTCGTTGGTCATTCTTCTGCCGTGCTGGTGGTTGTGGTTACTGTAAGTACGGGTGTTTCGGGTAAACAGACGTTTATGTGAAACATAATTACAGTTCCAGTTTTAAACCTTGTTCTCCTGAGAGAGCGTTTCACACAAAGTGCTGGAGAGAACGCATTGGGCGAAAGAAAGAAAACAGAGAAAGGAGGGTGTAAGTGTGTCCGTGTGTGTGTGTATGAGGATGTGTCAATACAGAGTACAATTGGACCGACAGCGAGGGTGAGAAAGAAAGGTCGAGTAAAACAAGGCAGGAAAGGACTGAAGGAAACAATAGGGCCAACGAGAGAAGGAAGCACACACACACCCTCCACACACACACAGCCACCCTCCACACACACACACACACCCCTCCACACGCACACACACACCCTCCACACACACATGACGAGTGTCTTACATCGGAGCTCCAGGCGTATGAAGTCAGTGTTCCCCAGGTTCTCCAGGAAGACTCCGTAGGGTGCGGACGTCTTGAAGTAGAAGGAGATATCAGCGCTGGTCTCTCCGTGGAAGGTGGGGAAGTGGAGGTAGGAGGACGGCGTGGTGAAGGAGGCGGCGTTCCAGTAGTTACCTGGGGGAGAGAGGGAGGGAGAGAGGGAGGGGCGGGATGGAGGGAGAGGGGAAGGGGAGGGAGAGGGGAGGGGAAGAAGGAAGGGGGGATGGATGACAGGAGACAGGAGTGAGAGGGAGGGTAGGCAGGGATGGAGGGAGGGGGAGGTATAGAGAGGGAGAGGACAGAGAGATATTTACTCTACTATATGAGGTTTCTGTGATGTCACTAAAAACTAAAGACGGTGTGTGTGTGTGTGTGTGTGTGTGTGTGTGCGTGAACTGTGGATCCTGGTCCAGTGTGATAAGCCCTCCCCAGTGACAGAGTTGGGCTCCTTCTGCATCACATCCTGTCTTAGAGCAGAGGGCAGATAACAGCCACACACACACACCCACCCACACAATCACTGACGACATGAAACACAACCCCTCTCTCTCTCTCTCTCTCTCCCTCTCTCTCTCTCTCTCTCTCTCTCTCTCTCTCTCTCTCTCTCTCTCTTCTCTCTCTCCCTCTCTCTCTCTCTATCTCTCTTTCTCTCTCTCCCTCTCTCTCTCTCTCTCTCTCTCTCACTCTCTCTCGAACACACACACACACGCACAAACTCACTCTGACACAAACACACACAATCACTCTCTCTCACACACACATACTCTAACACATTCAGTCTCACACACGCACAAACTCACACACACACACACTCTCGCACACAATCTCACATGCAGGGCCATACCATCCACTGAGAGTGTTTGTGATTGGGTTATTTGTTAGTGTTAAAAGTTTGTGTGGTGTATATGCATACACATGAAATACAGGCTCTGGTGTTTGGTAACAATGTGAATAGATATAGATACAGTAATAAATACTTTATATATATATTTATATGTAATCTATACACATACACACATACGGACAGACACACAAATACATGTACTAAGGCATGCACACACGTACACACATACACACACACACACTCGCACACACAGTTAGAGGTTACTGTATGTCAGGGGAGGTTGAAAGGCTATTGATAGAGTTTAAATGGATTTTCATACAAACCTAAATGCTCTTAAAAATGTCTAAAAGCTCTGGCATTTTAGAATTCCTTTGGTTCTTTTGTTAGCCGTCCAGCCCACCTATCCACTAGGACAGGCGACGGGATTGGACGACGGGATCGAACAGTTTGCTACAAAACATGTCAATTTAAAGGATCCAGTGAGGTATGTAGTGTGATGTCCCACAGGGCCCTACAGCACACACACATGTACACACACACACACACACACACATACACACACACACACACACACACAGACACACACATGCATAGACACACAAAGAAGCCCTCACACAAGCCCACACACAACCCCCACACACTAACCCTGACCCTGACCTAACTGTCATGGCTGAGGGCAAAGCGGGAGGCATCGTGAATGCTTCCTGTTCCCTGCATGGCCAGATGGATTATGGGCCGTCGTTAGCACATGGTGAGGATGACTGACTGCTGTGTCTCTAGCCATTACAGTGACACACGCGCGTGCTCACACCTACACACACACACACACACATACACACAGGCGCAAACAGTGACACGCATATTGTGACAAACAGCACTGTCTCGTCCATCAATAACGTCACTTAACCTTGGAGCAAACCTTGAAGCGAGATAGAGGGAGGGAGAGAGAGAGAGAGAGAGAGAGAGAGAGAGAGAGAGAGAGGGGAGGGAGGGAGGGAGAGATAAAGAGGGAGAGAGAGAGGGAGAGAGAGAGGGGTTCAGAGAGATGAACAGAGATAGACAGCAACAGAGAGGGCCAGTGACACAAGAGAGACAGAAAACGACCCTAACTACTGTACAGCAGGTCCAGCGAATGAGCGAAGCCCAGTTCAGGCATGCCACCTGGTCTGGCTCGGTCATCGAGCTCATCAGCTAAACCTCTATTACATCACTCCCAGAAGTCCCTGATCAATAAGACGGCAGTGTAAATACAGCACGGCTACGTGTACACACAGCCGAGAGCCGTTGTCTCATTGTGCCGCTGCCACCCTCCACCTCCCCTATCTTTTTTATTTATCTTTTTTAGTCCACATCTCGGATTTCTACTCGATTTGCATGTATGTTGCTGCTAATGTTAAAGGCAGGGAGTGCTTCCCCGAGATGAAGCCACTCTGCTTAAGTCCAACATACCCATGTCTTTGCTGATCAATAAATGGTCTTGACTGAACTATAGTACAATGATGACATTAAACACCGTGCTACAGTAACTACAAAAATCGAGTAACTTCAGTAACTGCAGAAACTCCAGTAATTAGAACAACTCCAGTATATACTAGTCATTTCAGCAAGTAGAGTAAGTACAGTAACTACATTAACTACAGTAAGTACGACAGCTACCCTAAATAAAGTAACTTTGGTGACTTGTGTAACTAGAGTAACAAGAGTAACTCAATAACTTGACGGTCACTACAGTAACTAGAGTCATTACAGTAACTACAGTAACTATTGCGTGGCAACAGTAACTAATGCAATTACAGGAACTACAGGAAGTAGTTGAACTAGCAGCAGCCGGGTCAGCCGGGTCAGACGGTCCGTTCCCTCCCCGCTCGTCGCACGTTCTTCAGCAGGAGGGAACTTAGAGATGGTTTCTCTGGAACACTTTAGCATGTTGAAGGTCCGGGTGAAGACAGAGAAGTCTGTGCTTGACTGTACAATGAGAAGAAACTGATTGGTCTGGGTGTGACTGGCCATTGTTGACCGAAATACCGTCCAGCCACCTGCATGTCATGGGTAGGGTGTCCTTATTCTATGTGACATTCTATGGCCGTGACCTACTGTCGGTCATGTGTCTCCTTCACGTCCCTTAAATGGAGCGGGGTCTTTGTACAGTTCTACAGTCGATGGGATTCGTTTTGTCTCTGTCTGTCCGTGACTGCGCCGTCGTTAAACCAGCCCTGCTAATGGGCTTCGTTAAGCGGAGTGGCCACGCACACACACACACGTGCACGTACATGCATATACACACACCCACGCGACACACACGCACACACGCACACGCTAACAACCACTGCAGGATTAGCTCTCAATCGTCGCAGACGTTACTCACCTACCCATGAAAACCCATTTAAATGTTCCAATCATCATCTGTCTCACTCAGTCAGAACTCCATTGTGACTATGAGATCTATCAATCATAAGTGTTGGGGCTATTCTCATGTGAAATGTTAATGTATGTTTAATATGTCGTAATGAGACATATTTAATGTATTTTACGTCTCTGTGTCTGGTTGCCCGCGGCCATATCTGGCCTTCATCTTTAATTCTGCTCTAATTTGGTGTGGGGTTAATAGGCGAAGACACACACACACACCCTGTAACATGCCTCCCATACAGCCTTACACACACGCCCGTCTGTAGACACATGCCCACACACACACACACATCTATACACAGAGCTACACATCTGCCCGCCCGCCCACACACACACACATAACTGTCCATCTGCCCACACACACCCTACCCTAAGGTAGTCACACACACATATGCACCCCCCGGCACACACACGTTAAAGCACATGCAAACACCCCGCCCCCCCCACAGACAGACAGGCACACACAGACCAACACAAGTCCAAAGCCAAACAGTCAACAGGCTGTGGGTGGGACTACGGTAAGACTAATTTGAGCACAGCGGTGGCCTCCCCCTGCCTCCCCCTCCCCCCTCCCCCCTCCCCCTCCCACTGTCCCTCCCCGCTCTCCTCCCCTCCTCCCCCGCGGTGTCAGTCAGACTTCCTGCTGTCTCCTACCTTCCAGAGTAACCCACTCGCTGGGCCTCAATAAACCTGAGTGGGCACACAGACCTGTTCAATCAAGGTAGAAGGATGGAGCAGGGATGACGAGTATCATTTTGGACTTCAGCACTAGACACTAATCGTCATTGAGGACTTCTGACAAAGTCAGACTGTGATTACCTCTCCAGCATCTGTCTCAGATTTCAGGAAGGGAGTCTGACTTGGCGACGGCAACTCTACAGCCCTCTGATTGGCTGGGCCGATAGATCGCTGCATCTTTGCAGCCCTCTAATTGGCTGGGTTGAGAGATTTCTGCATCTCTACAGTCCCTCTGGCTGTGAGATTGAAGTATTTCTACAACATTTCTAATATTGGCAGGGCCGATAGACCGCTGCATCTCTACAGTCCCTCTGATTGGCTGGGCCGATAGATCGCTGCATCTCTACAGCCCGCTGATTGGCTGGACTGAGAGATCGCAGTATTAGGAGGAAGTCCGCTCACCGTCTCCTTGGCAACGCAGCGGGCCGACTGTCAGCTTGGCCTCGGAGCCTGGGCGGTTGGTGTCTCCCACGGCAACCTGACTGACAGGGAGGTGGTCCTTGTACACCAGGAGCCCGGAATCTTCCCTCCTGCCGAGAGAAAAGAGAGAGAAACAGAGTTAGGTAGAGGAGAGGAGAGAGTGAATAAGAGAGATAGGAAGAGGAGAGGAGAAAGAGACAGAGGGTGAAAAGGAGAAGGGTGGGGTAGAGGAGAGAGAATCGAGAGAAGGAGGAAGAGAAGAGAAACGTAGGCTGTCCATATTAATAGATAGTTTCGGGCCATGATCAAAGTAAGTCTTTAAATAACTTCCTCTATTCTGGATAACTTCAACCATCTGCTCACTGAGGACATGTTTCTATGTAGACGTGAACAACGGGGGCAGACCAAGGCACACACACACACACACACACACACACACACACACACACATGCAAACACACCAGACGTGTCAACATGAGATGACACATGTTAGATTGTTGCTTAGATGTTCCATATCAGCTCCTGTCTCTGCCAAATACTGTTTGTTTTAATCATCTAGTTTGTTTGTCAAATTTGGCACCGATGACACAATTGGATCACTCTTTATTACAACAGTGTGTGTATGTGTTTGCGTGTGTGTGTGTGTGCGTGTGTAAACCATGGGTAATGAGTGGAAATAGTTGTATGGGGTATTTCTCAAATGCTCATTCAACTGCAGAAAAATGCATTAATATACACAGTGTTAATGAAGCAATAACGAAAAGAGAGAGAGAGAGAATCACAGTGAGAGAGGGGGACCGAAAGTGAGGGAGAAAAAAAGAGAGAACAAGAGAGACATAAGGAAAGAGATAATTTGATATTTTAATGAGAACATACATCAAGTGGTTGAAAGAGCTTTGCCATGAAACGTCCTATTCTCTCTAGGGGAAGAGGAGAGAGGAAGTGAGGAGAGCAGAGAGGAGAGGAGAGGAGGAGAAGAGAGAGGGAAGGAGGAGAGAGGAGAGGAGAGGAGGAGAAGAGAGAGGGAGAGAGGAGAGAGGAGAGGAGAGGAGAGGAGAGGAGAGAGGAAGTGAGGGGAGCAGAGAGGAGAGGAGAGGAGGAGAAGAGAGAGGGAAGGAGGAGAGAGGAGAGGAGAGGAGAGGAGAGAGGAAGTGAGGGGAGCAGAGAGGAGAGGAGAGGAGGAGAAGAGAGAGGGAAGGAGGAGAGAGGAGAGAAAGGGAGAGGAGGAAGGGAAACGAGAGAAGAGCAGGGAGGAGGAAAGAGGAGAAGAGAGAAGAGAGGGGAGGAAACTCAGCCACAGTTTACAGCCCTAACTCATCGTCTCATCTATAGGCCACATGTCAGGACTGAGATAGAAGTCCTGATGCTGCAGCCAAACAGCCCTCTGGGCCACAATGAAAAACAAACCTCATTAAACGAGACAGTCCACACACACACACACACTCCGTCTGGGACTCACCACTGCTTGTGGTCTGCGTCGCAGTTGCAGTCGTACTTGGGGTCGGTGCAGTTCTTGTCGATGCCACAGGAACACTTCTGGATGCCGGGTCCGGATCCCCCCCAATAGAAGTGTTTCTCACTAGCACGGCCCACCCACCATGTGTACGGAGTCCCCTCTGCAGAGAGACACACACACACCCACGTACACACATTCACGGTTACTCCCATACTGTGTCTGCATTGTCTGTGTGCCGAGACAGAGAGGGATATTGTGGACAAAGCACATCAAACAACACATTTCAAACAGCCAGTGGCCATTCAGTAGTCTGGCATCTTCTCAGTCTTTTGTAACTGGGACGTGTGTGTTTGTGTTTGTGTGTGTGAGAGAGATCAATAACCTGTAGGGACGGTGATGTGTAGTCCTTACAGATGGAATTAACATCCTCTGTCTGTATAGACAAGACACACTCATAAGGATTAACATGGC
>NC_061067.1:88036-95536 GCF_021917145.1 Hypomesus transpacificus
GCACACACACACACACACCACACACCACACACACACCACACACACACCACACACACACCACACACACACACACACCACATTCACACCACACACACACCACACACCACACACACACACACACACCACACACACACCACATTCACACCACACACACACACCCCACACACACCACACACACCACACACACCACACACACACACCACACACACACACACACCACACACACACCACATTCACACCACACACACACCACACACCACACACACAACCCCCTCCTGATGACTGTCCGTCATGTGTTATTGTCCTCCAGTCGTCCTGCCCCACCTCCACAAGCTGGCGCTAGGCAACAACAGCCAGGCCAATGAGAACAAGAGGATGGATATCTCCATGCAGCTGTTTGAGGCGTACAGCGCCCTCTCCTGCTGCTGTATCCTTCCACCAGCTCCCCAGGGTCACAGGTCACAGGGTCACAAGGTCACAGGTCACAGGTCACAGCTCCCCAGGGTCAAAGGGTCACAGGTCACAGCTCCCCAGGGTCAAAGGGTCACAGGTCACAGGTCACAGGGTCACAGGGTCACAGGTCACAGCTCCCCAGGGTCAAAGGGTCACAGGTCAACCCCGGAGCACCAGATTAGTAAAAAACAACCAAACAAGCTGGATGTTGTTGGAGTAGATTAGGCCGTGTCCAGTTACAGCTTGCTGTGCTGTGTTCCCAGAGCTGGAGACGTGCCTGCAGATGGGACCGCAGCAGGGTAGGGGGGGTGTGGAGGTGCTGGCTGGGGCCCAAGCCTTCTCGTTAGACCCATCTCAGCTCCACACCTTTACTGTACTGGACTGGCAGGAGGAAGCAGTTTCTCCAGCCTTGTACCAGACAACTTGGCCACCTGGCCTCTCTGCACTGGCTTATTAAGGAACATTTTTGTGGCTGTGACTCAGAGGAGTATTGTGGAACAGCTGTGGTTAGAGGTCCAGTTAGGTGGAAGTTCAGCCCTGCTGGCCGTCCAGAGCCCTTTTGACCCGTCCAGATTCATGTCAGGCTGATGTATGTGGCCTCAGGAAATAACATTGACTTAGTAGGTGTAGGTGTGTGTGTGTGTGTGTGTGTGTGTGTGTGTGTGTGTGTGTGTGTGTGTGTGTGAGAGAGAGAATTATCGTATGGTCAACTGGTTGTGTGTGTGCCTGTTCCGCTGGCGAGTTGAGAAAGGAAAATAAACTCCCTTCATTTTTGGTCTGAAGGGTAATTACAGGGTTGGTTGGGACCAGGGAGGGAGAGGGAGGGTGAGTGGGCAGAGAGAGCGCTCTATCCCAACTTCTTTGGTCAGAGTTCCCAGCATACAGAAGTGTGTGTGTGTGTGTGTGTGTGTGTGTGTGTGTGTGTGCGCGCGTCAGTCAGTTAAGCACCCTCCCTTCCATCGCCTGGTGACCTTTAAACACACACACACACACAGTTGTGGGTTCTTGAATGTCTGTAGCAGCAGCCCTTGGTTTCTCCCTTAAAGAGAGACAATGCAGTGAGAAGTGCTTCCAGGTCTCTTCTATGATGTCACTTCCTGTTCCTGTCACACACATGTAGGTAGGCCAGCAGAGTGTAGTGGAGGTCTGTGCTTGGTTGTTTCTTCTTTAACTTCCTGTCTCCAGTCATCTCTGAGGAGCTGATGCTCAGTCACTTCCTGCCTGGGCTGAGGTGCCTGAGGGCAGACATGGAGCAGCTCTCTCCTGAACACGAGGTACACACACACACACACACACACCTACACACACACACACACACACACACACACACACACACACTGTGTCTGGACTGTCTGATCCCCTTCAGAAAGACTCCTCCACTCGTTACGGTTTACTTGGTGTGAGTGTGAGTGCATCATTTCGCCTCGCTGGATGCAGCCATGCCCAGATGAAGCTGGGAATCGCAGGTGGATGAGGGCTTTGGTGTTGTTGCAGGTGATCCTGAGCTCCATGATCAAGGAGGGTGAGCTCAAGGTGGAGAACAGAGCCATCGGAGAAGCCCAAGGGTGAGAACCACGCGCACGCACGGAACCACACACACATCACACACGCACAGAAACCAGAGTGGTCAGGGAGGAGGAGAGAGAAGGAAGCAGCGTTAGAGAGTTGGTGCACAGCCCACTGTGGGGGGAGGAAGCAGCTTGAGAGGGTTGGTGCACAGCCCACTGTGGGGGGAGGAAGTCCTGGAGAGGGTTGGTGCACAGCCCACTGTGGGGGGAGGAAGTCCTGAAGAGGGTTGGTGCACAGCCCACTGAGGGGGGAGGAAGTCCTGAAGAGGGTTGGTGCACAGCCCACTGGGGGGAGGAAGCAGCTTGAGAGGGTTGGTGCACAGCCCACTGTGGGGGGAGGAAGTCCTGAAGAGGGTTGGTGCACAGCCCACTGAGGGGGGAGGAAGTCCTGAAGAGGGTTGGTGCACAGCCCACTGAGGGGGGAGGAAGTCCTGAAGAGGGTTGGTGCACAGCCCACTGGGGGGAGGAAGTCCTGAAGAGGGTTGGTGCACAGCCCACTGTGGGGGGAGGAAGTCCTGAAGAGAGTTGGTGCACAGCCCACTGAGGGGGGAGGAAGTCCTGAAGAGGGTTTGGACAGATACTGTGTGTGTGTGTTTTGGGACGTTTCACCATCTTGACAACATGTGTTGGTGTCTCAATAAAAGTGTGTGTGTGCGTTGCACTGGCTCACTGTAGCCTGTCATGAATATGAGTGTTCTGCCTCATTCATTTTGGTTCACTGTTTCATGTTCTGTGATGTGTGTGTGTATGTGTATATAGTAAGTACCATGTTGTTACTGTAGGTAGAGCAGTGTAGTTCCACAATAGTGTTTGTAACCTTCATGGAAAGTTTTGCGGAGTCACACAAGAGGAACCAGCCACCACAAACCCACAGTCTCCTCCTCTGTCGTCCACATGACAGGAAACTCAGGGGGTCAAAGTTCACCCTCTGATGCTGTAGGTCCCCCTGACGACTGTGTGTGTGTTGTCCTGCAGGGGCGTGTCCATCGCAGCGAGCATCGTCGGCGAGGACGCCAAGACCAAGTTCCTGAGCAAGATGGGTCAGCTGACTACGTCCAGCGCCATGCTGGCCAACGTCTTCCAGAGGAAAAAGTGACCCCGCCCCCCTCGCCCCCCCGCCCCCGCCCCCACCCCATCTCACACACGCACCTATCCCATGAGCCTCTGCTCTCGGTGCGGAGCACGCAAGACTCGGGTGTGTCTCAGTTGTCTCAAGTGGCTTCCTCTGCTGGTGTCCTCTCTCCTGTTTCTGCTGTTCAGACAAAACCTAGTGTTGGTGAGGGAGTTTGGATGAGCCTGGTTGGAGATTTGAACACACCCTGTTCCGTTATGAAATGACATGCAAGTGGAGAGGTCCAGAGAAGGAGAGGAGAAGAGAGAGGAGCAGGGACCATCTACATGATTGAGACGGACTCAGAAACGGAGACTGAGTTCCTTCAGCTGGGTTTGATTTAAGATGGTAGCCATTTTGGATCCAGACGCTCTGTGTCATTTTCTCTCTTTGTCAGTGTCAATCAGATGTTCTGTCTGAAAGAGGTTTGAGCCTGTGGACCCAGAATGGCGACCTGTCTGTTTGTCTGTCTGAGCAGAATCATCTACTTGAAGTAAATTGAAAATAAATCCTTCTGCCTTTATTTTGTCTTACATGTTTGTCATGTTTTGTTTTGATAGTGTCTATTTTATAACTTATTTATGGATCTTTAAAACTTTTGTCCAAACTCCAAAGAAACTTGCACTTCACTTTTATTTTCTTTCTGTTCAGTTTTATCCTGGATCATTTCATGTTCATTTTGATTTGGGAGTTTGATACAATGTCACAACACATTGTCACTCATCACATTTGAATGTTTCTTTGTGTTGGGATTTTGGAAGTTGTGAAGAAGTTTAAGCCTAGTATGATGGTGATGATTGTCATGCTGATGAAGATTCCTGCCTCTGTCTTTGATCTCTGTGTCGCTGTGTGTCTGGAACTGTTGGTTTGATTATGTTTTTCTTAATTGGGTGTTAAGATTCGGTCATAGTTTCTTTTTGGTTGTTTTGGATATGCTCTTAAAGTATGGACCTGTACGATACACTGTATTAAGAGGAGAGCACCCTTATTATGTACATTTCAAATCGGTGTCATGAAATAATAAACCAAGACAAAGACTTGTGTACTTACGCACAACACTTATTGCAGCTGTGTGTGTGTGTGTGTGTGTGTGTGTGTGTGTGTGTGTGTGTGTGTGTGTGTGTGTGTGTGTGTGTGTGTGTGTGTGTGTGTGTGTGTGTGTGTGTGTGTGTGTGTGTGTGTGTCTCTGTTTGTGTCTGTGTGTCTGTCTATACAACTTTTTGTTGCTAGTGTTTCTGTAGTGTGTTGTGTGTGTGTGTGTATACCACCATCCCTGCGATGGTGTTTGTTGCAAGTGGGTTGTGTGTGTGTCTGTCTGTCTTTTATTGCAGCTGTGTGTGTCTGTCTTTACAACCTTTGTTGCAGGTGTGTGTAGGTTTCAAACATCCCCAGTTCAGGTGATCTATGGTTCAAAGTGTCAGCAGGTGTTGACAGTAATCAAGCCCCCGTGGTTCCTGGAGGGCCTCCAGTCTTTCACACTTCACACACACTCATGTTCCTTTGTCTAAATGCAGGTTCCAAAAGTCCCACACACACCACTGACCACTGGCCAGAGAGAGCAGGTCCTGAAGCCTGATCTGAGATCTGTTTCGTGTATTAAGCCTGGGCCGTGGCTAAGCACATCAGAGCAGGTAAGATCTGATTCCGGGTCAGATAAGGTGGGTTATGTCTCATTTGGCACCATTTCAATGTTTGATCCCATCAAAGAACATAATTTGCATATTTAGTTAATAGTTAACAGTACTGCTGATAACTTACCAGGTCGACGAGATTTTAAAAAGTTGTGTGTGGAGAAACCAAGCACTTGCGGGCATGGCTGAATAGAGTATGTGTGTGTTCATGTGTGTGGGTGTGTCCTTGTGTGTGTGTGTGTGTGTGTGTTCATGTGTGTGGGTGTGTCCGTGTGTGTGGGGTGTGTGTGTGTGTGGGGGGGGGTGGATTTGCATGTGGAGGTGGAACTGTTTACTTTTAATATGGTATTAACCATATTACACAAGTTGAGGCTGTTTGTGTTTTCAATGGCTGTGAGTGGGAAGGAGGGAAAAAGATAGGATGGTAGGGCGAGAAAGGTGGAGATCGGGAGAGAGGGGGAGAGAGGGGGAGAGGGGGGGGAGAGGGGGAGAGGGGGAGAGGGGGAGGGATCTGGCGTCGGTTGGGTTGTTTCAGTGACGTTGAATGTGGCGAGAGTTTGGCGAGAGAGTTTGGTGACAGAGTTCCAAAGCAGGCAGAACAGATCCCACCACCAGAACACAGATCCTCGGACATGACTGAACATAACACACACACACAGCCCTTTTGAAACTGCGCCTGTAGATGTCGTGCCCAGAGTAGGGGTTCATTAATGAAAACCATCCTTCTCTTCTAGTTTGTGTGTGTGTGTGAAAGAGACAGGGAGACAAAATAAAACTGCAGAAATCAGACATGAGTGCACATTTGTGGAATTCCACGATGTCACTGTGCTCTGGCCTCTGAGGAAAGAGTAAGGATCTCAAAGCCTAATACACACTCTCACACACACATACACACTCTCACAGACACATACACACTCTCTCACACACATACACACTCACACACATACACACTCTCACACACACATACACACTCTCACACACACATACACACTCACACATACACACTCTCACACACACATACACACTCTCACACACACATACACACTCTCACACACACATACACACTCTCACACACATACACACTGTCACACACACACATACACACTCTCACACACACATACACACTCTCACACACACATACACACACACATAGACACTCTCACACACACATACACACTCTCACACACATACACACTGTCACACACACACATACACACTCTCACACACACATACACACACACACACACACATACACACTCACACACACATACACACTCTCATACACACTCTCACACACACTCTCTCACACATATACACACTCTCTCACACACACATACACACTCTCACACACACTCTCTCACACACATACACACTCTCACACACACATACACACTCTCACACACACTCTCACACACACATAAACTCTCTCACACACACATACACACTCTCTCCCACACACACACACAGCTTGGCTTCACTGTCTGGGGTATAAAACAGCATGTGTGTTTTTCAGCCCAGAAATACGTGAAGTCCTTTAATTGGAGGCGGTAGACACACATGCTAGAGCTTGGTACACGTATGTAATTACTGACAGGGTCCAACCATAACCACTGTCCTCGAACCTCCTCCCTGCAGGGGGTCTGGGAGGAGAAGGGGGGAGGGAGGGAGGGAGGGAGGGAGGGAGGGAGGGGGGGGAGGGAGGGAGGGAGGGGTAAATAGTGATGACAAGGACAGAAACAGATGGAGGGAGAGAGAGAGAGACACAAAGAGAGAGAGAGAGAATATTGTATAGTGGAATGAACATATTGTATAAACGACTGCTGCTACTGTCAGCAGGGTGATGAGCAGTTATGGAAAAGTTCCGAAACCTCCTCACAACAATATCTTGTTCGAAAGCAGGAGTTACGTATTGTGTTGATGTCGTCAGGTATGCGGTCTGTAGTCACTTTCAGCTATTTTGACTATGTATCTCCAATGACCGTGTCATCATGGAACCAGAGTGTGAATTACAACCGCTAATAGTTAGTGTCTCTCTCTTCCTGGAGCATGGACCAGTACCAGAGGAATGAGGGGGAGTGAGGGGGTGAAGGAGTTTCTCCTCTAATAGTCATAAATATCCAGTGTTGCATGGAGGGAGCAGGGCAGGGTGGGGCCTCCACGATGCCTCCAGGAAATAATCTCCCAGGAAAATAAGGACGAAAAAAACTGAGGGAGACCTCGGAATTTGCATGAACTGGTCCTCCCACCCTGGCATAGAGACAAGGAGGGAGGGAGAGAAACCGAGGGAGAGAAAAAGAGTTAGAGAAAGGGAGGGAGAGAAAAGGAGTTAGAGAAAGGGAGGGAGAGAAAAGGAGAGAGAGAAAGGGAGGGAGAGAAAAGGAGAGAGAGAAAGGGAGGGAGAGAAAAGGAGAGAGAGAAAGGGAGGGAGAGAAACCAAGGGAGAGAAAAAGGAGTTAGAGAAAAGGAGAGAGAGAAAGGAGGGAGAGAAAAGGAGAGAAAGGGAGAGAGAGAAGAGAGGGGAAGAACTAAAGATAGGAAGGCAGAGAGAATGAGAGGGAAGGAGGGAGGAGTGTGGTGGAAGAGAGAAGGAGAAAGAAAAAGAGGAGAGGAATAGAAAAAGAGAAATGGAAGGGAATAAAGGGTTTTACTCAAGGTGACAGTTATGCAAATATGAAATTACAGACAGGGCTTAGCATTCATGTTGAAATCTCCTTAAGGGAAGGAGGAGAGGAAAGGA
>NC_061067.1:100536-171282 GCF_021917145.1 Hypomesus transpacificus
TCCTGCAGAAGGTCTGTTGTAAACCTGTGTTTGTGTGTCCTGCAGAAGGTCTGTTGTAAACCTGTGTTTGTGTGTCCTGCAGAAGGTCTGTTGTAAACCTGTGTTTGTGTGTCCTGCAGAAGGTCTGTTGTAAACCTGTGTTTGTGTGTCCTGCAGAAGGTCTGTTGTAAACCTGTGTTTGTGTGTCCTGCAGAAAGGTCTGTTGTAAACCTGTGTTTGTGTGTCCTGCAGAAGGTCTGTTGTAAACCTGTGTTTGTGTGTAAACCTGTGTTTGTGTGTCCTGCAGAAGGTCTGTTGTAAACCTGTGTTTGTGTGTCCTGCAGAAGGTCTGTTGTAAACCTGTGTTTGTGTGTCCTGCAGAAGGTCTGTTGTAAACCTGTGTTTGTGTGTCCTGCAGAAGGTCTGTTGTAAACCTGTGTTTGTGTGTCCTGCAGAAGGTCTGTTGTAAACCTGTGTTTGTGTGTCCTGCAGAAGGTCTGTTGTAAACCTGTGTTTGTGTGTCCTGCAGAAGGTCTGTTGTAAACCTGTGTTTGTGTGTCCTGCAGAAGGTCTGTTGTAAACCTGTGTTTGTGTGTCCTGCAGAAGGTCTGTTGTAAACCTGTGTTTGTGTGTCCTGCAGAAGGTCTGTTGTAAACCTGTGTTTGTGTGTCCTGCAGAAGGTCTGTTGTAAACCTGTGTTTGTGTGTCCTGCAGAAGGTCTGTTGTAAACCTGTGTTTGTGTGTCCTGCAGAAGGTCTGTTGTAAACCTGTGTTTGTGTGTCCTGCAGAAGGTCTGTTGTAAACCTGTGTTTGTGTGTCCTGCAGAAGGTCTGTTGTAAACCTGTGTTTGTGTGTCCTGCAGAAGGTCTGTTGTAAACCTGTGTTTGTGTGTCCTGCAGAAGGTCTGTTGTAAACCTGTGTTTGTGTGTCCTGCAGAAGGTCTGTTGTAAACCTGTGTTTGTGTGTCCTGCAGAAGGTCTGTTGTAAACCTGTGTTTGTGTGTCCTGCAGAAGGTCTGTTGTAAACCTGTGTTTGTGTGTCCTGCAGAAGGTCTGTTGTAAACCTGTGTTTGTGTGTCCTGCAGAAGGTCTGTTGTAAACCTGTGTTTGTGTGTCCTGCAGAAGGTCTGTTGTAAACCTGTGTTTGTGTGTCCTGCAGAAGGTCTGTTGTAAACCTGTGTTTGTGTGTCCTGCAGAAGGTCTGTTGTAAACCTGTGTTTGTGTGTCCTGCAGAAGGTCTGTTGTAAACCTGTGTTTGTGTGTCCTGCAGAAGGTCTGTTGTAAACCTGTGTTTGTGTGTCCTGCAGAAGGTCTGTTGTAAACCTGTGTTTGTGTGTCCTGCAGAAGGTCTGTTGTAAACCTGTGTTTGTGTGTCCTGCAGAAGGTCTGTTGTAAACCTGTGTTTGTGTGTCCTGCAGAAGGTCTGTTGTAAACCTGTGTTTGTGTGTCCTGCAGAAGGTCTGTTGTAAACCTGTGTTTGTGTGTCCTGCAGAAGGTCTGTTCTCGACCAGCTGGCTGTGGACAGAACAAGTACCAGAAAAATGGGAGATGCTGCAGCATGTGTTCACCAGGTATCTACACACTCACACAGACACACACTCACACACACACACACTCACACAGACACACACTCACACACACACACACACTCACACAGACACACACACCTACACACACACATTCACTCAATCACACACATTCACACACACACATTCACTCAATCACACACACCTACCCACACAGTAGGAAGACGTGAGGCCTGCAGTGCTGCCAGTGACTCTTGTGTCTTCAGCTGTGTCTGGACCAGATCATTCTGTTCACATGGTTACTGGAAGGAAATGTGGGGTCACATGACCTTATAAAAAAGCTTTTTCCATTTTTACGTTTTTCCTGAATGAAATGAGGAAGGATGTCAGAAAGGGGAACAATCTCTCTCACACACACATTGGCACTCACTCACACGCACACACACACACACACACACACACACAGCACATGCATGCAGAGACTTGCGCCCACACACTCATCCGCCTCACCCTGGTGTCAGGTGGAAATGGTTCAATTCAACCTCCTCCTGTTTCACTCCATCATTCGACCTCCTCCTGATTCACTGCATCATTCGACCTCCTCCTCCTGTTTCACTGCATCATTCGACCTCCTCCTGATTCACTGATTCATAAGTTATTCTCATCATTGTAGGACACTTTAATTCAAAGCGTCGTGTAGGGGGGGCTTTTAAACTGCATCCTCTTGATCCGCAGTCAGCTCTACTACAGATAACTACATGCTCTTCACCTCTCTCCCTCCCTCCCTCCCCCCCCTCCTCCCTCCCTCCCTCCCTCCCTCTCCTCCTCCCTCCCTCCCTCCCTCCTCCCTCCCTCCCTCTCCTCCTCCCTCCCTCCCTCCCTCCCCCCCTCCTCCCTCCCTCCCTCCCTCTCCTCCTCCCTCCCTCCCTCCCTCCTCCCTCCATACCTCTCCTCCCTCCCTCCCTCTCCTCCTCCCTCCCTCCCTCCCTCTCCTCCTCCCTCCCTCCCTCTCCTCCTCCTTCCCTCCCTCCTCCCTCAGGAACCTTTGCTCTGAAGCGGTGCTCCATGGATTCAGACACAGCCTGTCGCCCATGTGGTGCTGACCAGTACCAGCCGGACTGGAACAACCACACCAAGTGTCAGCTCCAGAAGCTCTGCGACACCGGTCAGTTACCACGACAACAACACCCCAGCCACAGCCTCACCCATAGCAACACAGAAGTCACGACAACAATAGAATTGTGTCTTTAGCGCGAAAGGCTGATAACGCGGATGTTGGTTTTCAGCTCTCTCCTTCAAGCAGGCGTTCTGTTTGAAGCCATGTACAGGCAGACGGGACGTGCACCAGACCATCAAGGGTCAGAAGGACAGAAGTATAACAGTCATTCAGACTCAAGGAGGGCTCTGTCTTAACTAGGCGCTGTGCAAAGCTTCTTTGTGGAGACTGACAACGAAAGAGTTGTTGCTGTTGTTGTGGAGATGAAGAACAAGCGTGTTGATGTTTTCCCGCCTGACTGTCGTCCTGTGCAGGGAAGGGGTTCAGCAGTGAGAGGCCCAAGAACGCCCTGGCTCCAGAGCCCTGCAGGTGCATCTCTGGACGACAGTGTTCTCCAATCAAGTGTGAGTTCTGTGAGAAGATACCCAGCTGTGGACCAGGGTCTGGACAGGAGACCCTCACTGGTGAGACACACACACACAGGCATTCAGACACATATACTGTACACATACAGATTAGTAGCTTCAGTACTTTACACCTGATGTTACTGTAACACAGTATTAACCCTTTCTTAACCTACCTGTGTGTGTGTGTGTGTGTGTGTGTGTGTGTGTGTGTGTGTGTGTGTGTGTGTGTGTGTGTGTGTGTGTGTGTGTGTGTGTGGTGACCGCAGAGTCAGGAAGGAAGATCTGTATGCCTTGCAAGAGGGGATTCTTCTCCTCAAACACCTCTATAGAACCATGCAAACCGTGGACCAAGTAAGTACACACACACACTGTCAACACAGAGAGGGGGACGGAATGGAGAGAAAGGAGGACAGAGCTAGAGAGAGGGAGAGAGAGGGAGAGAGAGAGAGCTAGAGAGAGAGAGAGAGAGAGAGAGAGAGAGAGGGGGAGAGGGGGAGTGAGAGGGAGGGGAGAGACAGGGGGAGAGGAGGAGAGAGGAGAGAGAGGAGGAGCGAGAGAGAGGGGAGAGAAAGAAGGAGAGAGGAGAGAGGAGGAGCGAGAGAGAGGAGAGAGAATAGGGGAGAGAGAGAGGAGGTCGGGGTCGTGTGGAGGAGCAGTCACCTGACCATGTGTCCATGTTGTGTGTGTCCAGCTGCAAGGCTCAGGGGAGGACTGAAGAAAAGCATGGTAGTGACGGCTCTGACGCTGTGTGTGGAGCCGGTGGTACGTACACTGACCAGCCTGGCTCTCTGGCACACACACACACACACACACATGCACACACAGCAGACAAGAGTGACCAAGCATATGCTGTACAGTGTTTGAACATTAGTGGAGGACTGGGCAGAAATACTCTTGAATTTAACTGATTACACTGGACTGATCTCTCTCTCTCTCTCTCTCTCTCTCTCTCTCTCTCTCTCTCTCTCTCTCTCTCTCTCTCTCTCTCTCTCTTGCTCTCTGTCTCTTTCTCTCTCTCTCTCTTGCTCTCTGTCTCTCTGTCTCTCTGTCTTTCTCTTTCTTGCTCTCTCTGTCTCTCTCTACCCCCAGATTCCTCTACTTCCTGGGTAGTAGTGTCCATTCTGTCCAACATTGCCATCCTGTCTCTCTTCCTCCTGCTGCTGTTCTGCTACAAGGACAAGCTCAAGATCCTGTCTGGTACATGCCACAGAGCTCCTTGCCACCGAGGTCCTCATCAACTTCAGTTTGATTGGATTTCTTTGAATGTGAAGGGAAGAAATGTGACAGACTTTTTTCTCTTACAGTGAATCTGCGTTCTTGCGTCCAGAATCTGAAGAGAACCAGGATTCAGCAGGTAGGAAGGAACCCCAGCTGAGACTCTGCAACTCGAGAGAAAATCTAGAGTCAGTCTGAACCTGCTGTCTCTTTCTCCCCCCCCCTCTTTCTCTTTTTCTCACCCCTTTCTCTCTCTCTTTCTCTCCCCCCTCTTTCTCTCACCCCCCCTCTCTCTTTCTCTCCCCTTTCTCTCTCTCTTTCTCTCTCCCCTCTCTCTCTCTTTCTCTAACCCCCCTCTCTCTCTCTCTTAAGGAGACTCTGGCTCCTCTCTACAATAGTGGAGGAGGAGGAGGAGGAGACAAGAGTGTGATCCAGAGCTGTCCCCTGTGTGAGACCACCAGCCTGATCCAGGATGACCCCTGCACCCCCTCAGAGCCGCCCCTCACCTGCTCCAGGCCAGCCCCAGCTCTCTCCATCAAACTGCCCCTCACGCCCCCCAGGCAGGGAGAGGAGGAGGGGGGAGAGGAGGGCTCGTGTGCGTCCCCACTGCTGGCGTGCACGTGCGTGTGTGTGCCGTCGGTGCGTGAGCCTCTGGAGGTCGGGGAGAACGAGGACTGTAGTCAGGCAGTGAACCCAGGGACTCTAGGACCCTGCTACTGCAGAGGAGGCCAGGGAGAGGAGGGAGGAAGGGAGGAGGGAGAGGAGGGAGAGATGGAGGAGGAGGGAGAGAGGGATGAGGAAGGGGAGGGAGAGAGGGATGAGGGTGAGGGAGTGGGGACAGAGGGCCAGCAAAGCACAAGTACACAGGGAGGTAAGAGCCAGTCAGGTACGACGACTCCCCCCTCCTCCCTACCTCCCTCCCCTCTCCTTTCCTCCTCCCTCCTCTCCCCTGCCGACCTGTCACCTGACCTGTGTCCGCCCCTGACTCAGGCCAGGGCAGAGGTCAGAGGTCAGCTGACTGACAGGTCACTACAGAAGGGGAGGGGCCTTTATGGACTGAAAGACGGTTTAGGCTCCGCCCCTGGCTCTGACACCGTACCCTCTCCGCCCCCCACGGTGACCTCACTCACTCTCACAGCCAATGGGGAGCCATCGTCAGAGCCAAGCTCTGAGGCCTCCACAGAGGAGCTCGACCAGGGACTTTCCTTGAGGGCCAGTGGGGGAGACAAGCTCTCTCCTAGGGTTGTGGACTTGGAGTTTTCACCCGAAAACCTCCAGAGTGACCTGGCTGAAACAGCACTCACTTCAGGTAGGTGCAGAATAGATAGACTACTGAAAGAAAACCTCTGTCAGAAAACCAATGACATACATTTACTACATGACATACTAGATACTTGGGTGTGTTGTGGCAAGTGTCCTACAGCGATGGAATTATAGAACTGTTGTTTATTCGATGAACGTTCTAGATCTTATAAAAGTTTGTTTACAGTAACAATAGTCGTTGGAGAGTGTCCAGGTCTTCAGAAGTAGGATTGGGAGAAGGTTGGTGTGTGGTTTTCACCTCATGGAGACCACACACAGTAGGAACGAAATGCAACACGAGAACTACAGAACTAAACAACACTTCCAGAGTGTGTTTATCCGTGTCTGTGTGTCTGTGTGTGTGATGTCTCTTGCTAGAGTCTGGCAAATTGGTCATTGTGTGTGTGTGTGTCTTGTCTAGTGCAAGCTACGTATGCCTTCCCAAACACTCCTGTTTTCCCAGAGTTCTAAGTGGTTGAGTAAAAGAACCGCAGACCTTATTGAAACAAGATGTGCACCGAACACACAATGGAGCAATACTTACTGACAGGCACACACACCCGCCCATGCACACACACACACACACAAACAATGACCGCTTTGCCGAGCTCTAGCACTTTTGCTGATGAGTTTAGACTTTAATTACACTCCTGTGCTTCAGGAAATAAACACAATTTCCCATAATGCAGTAATAACAGGTCATTAACTGGACTTCCCTCTCAGCGAAGACAGAGGTCAGATTGAGGACACAATCCCCTCCCCTGCGACAGTAGATCGAGAGTAGACAGAGAGAGAAGCCCCCAGGTCTCAACATGATGGGAGGACGTGTACTCTGGAATAGAAGACGTTTTGTTGTGTCTGCCATGCGGCGTGAACACTCAGAACTCGGAGCAAACAAAGTCAAAGCATAAATAAAGGTGCCCACTTTGCTTTGGTAACCGTGGTGACACAAGGCATTTTTGACTGATGAGACGAGTAAGCCGTGCTGGTAAACGAATGCAGGCGACGGCTTTCAAATGAGTGTGTGTGTGTGGGAGTGTCGCTGGGCATGGGGGTGTGTGTGTGTGTGTGTGTGTTAGTGGGCATGTTAGTGTGTGTGAGTGCGAGGTGTGTGTATGTGTGTGTGACAGCAGCAGTGTGAGGCCTGAGTCAGCGAGGGTCTGGCCCTGGTCAGTGTGCGTCCTCCGTCCTCCTCAGTTGCAAACAGGAAGTGGCTGCAGAGATGTGTCACAACAACATTTTCCTGCCAGGTCTAAAAATACTTCCTGGAGGTGTAAAAGAGGGAAAATTAAATACATACTGACTCTTTGTTTCTGTGTAGAGAATTAGCATTACCACAGATGAACTAGACTAGACGACTCAAGTATGACTTTGTGGTGTGAATGCTCACCCCAGGTGACCCTCACTGTGCTGACTGTGGGCATGTTTACAGAGGAGATGACTGTCAGGCTGAAACGATAAGACTGAAGGACGCTCTTGGGCATCCTGGACTGAGAGCATGGTTTCAGAAACCAGCATTGAGGTTGAGAGGGAATGTGTGTGTGTTTGTGTGTGTGTGTGTTTTTGTGTGTGTAGGTGTGTGTGTGGGTGTGTGTGGGTGTGTGTGGGTGTGTGGGTCAGACTGTGTGTGTGTGTGTGTGCGTGCGTGTGCGTGTGTGGGTCAGACTGTGTGTGTGTGTGTGTGTGTGTGGGTCAGTCTGATGCATGGTCATCACACCCACTGGCTGTTTGTCATACAAGGTCAGCATAACCCATGAGTGGCTTCTATATCACAGAATGTGTGTGTGTGTGTGTTTGTCATAGTATAGAAATATAGATAGACAATTCATTACAGGATGTGTCTTTGACACTAAGGGACAACTCATTATTTTGTGTTCTCCCTCCCTCATCTCCCCCCCTCTCTATCCCCCTTCTCTCCCTCCCCTGTCTCTCTCCCCTTCTCTCTCTCCCCCCCTCTCTCCCCCCCTTTCTCCCACCCTCTCTCTCTCCCCCCTCCCCCCCCCTCTCCCCCCCCCCTCTCTCTCTCTCTCTCTCTCTCTCCCCCCTCTCTCTCCCCCTCTCTCTCTCCCCCTCTCTCTCTCCCCCCCTCTCTCTCTCCCCCCTCTCTCTCCCCCCTCTCTCTCCCCCTCTCTCTCTCCCCCCTCTCTCTCTCCCCCCCTCTCTCTCTCCCCCCTCTCTCTCCCCCCTCTCTCCCCCCCCCTCTCTCTCCCCTCTCTTTCTCAGGTCAGGTATCAGGGAACCACAACACTACGTTCATCTCCAGTGGTCAGGTGATGAACTTCAGCGGCGAAGTCGTCGTCGTCTACGTCAGCCAGACATCGCTAGGCAACGCGGGGGCGGGGCTAGACAATGCGTTTGGGAACCCTGTCCAGGAGCAAGCCAATGAAAACGCTTGGCTCTTTCAGAGTCTCACCTCCAAAATCCCAACACTAGGGATCTCCATTTCCCACAATTCCCCACAGGATGACAACCTGCCTGTTCAGGAAGTGACCAACGATTGGCCGAGGGAAAAGTGAACTAGCAGCTGTGACTGAAGGATGTAAAGCCATAGACTTGGGCCTGATCCTGTTTCAACCCTCCTGGACCCGGAGCTGTCCTACCTAGACCTGACCCTGAGCCCATACCTTAACACTCTCCTTCCTCACTCTCCTTAACATTCTAGGGAGCAGGAAACCAAATGGAATTGGGCCTGAGATTTAAGCGAGTTTAGAGGACTGTGGTTTTGAGCTGGATTGTGTTCGAGTCCTAGCAAACTGAAACTGCCCCCTAACCTCAAGGTAAACAAGCTACACAACATCCACCTCGTCCAGATCCGTGTCATCCAGCCTGTCAGTTTGTGGGTCCGCGTGGGCTAAAAAAGTTTACTTCAGACGATTTAATTACTCATTCATTTTGTACAGTTTTATTTTACCCTTGTGATCCATTTGATATCTGTAGCACCACAAATGTGGTTTGTTTTTGTAAGAAAAATGCTGTGCATTTGCTGAGCAATACTGTTCTATCCTTCTAAGTATCTTGTGTACATAACTCAATTAAATCTTTGCTGACCTTTTGAAAAAAGTTCAGTAGCTTGTTGACTTTTAAAAATAGTTCTACATGGACTTTACACAAGTTGAAAACGATCTTTGTAAAATGTTTACATGATAACTGTAAACCAAATGTAAATATGTGTTGAAATCAAATGTAATAAATGAAAGGACGATTTCTCTTTTGATTTGAGGCGATTCAATTTAAACATATTTTAAACATCGAGTCGTTTTGCAACAGAAGTCCACGTGTGGTCAGCAGTTGGTGGATGACTAACTTTCTTATGCTTGAAACATCAAATTACAACAGAGAGTTATTTGTCGTTCCTTTGAGCTAAAATCACTATGAAAACATTGTTAATTACAGATGTGGCTAGAGCTGTCCTCTCTGTCTCTTCCCCAGAGTTGATAGACAACCTTTCATTAAACAGACTAGCAGTTTCTTTCTGAAGCAAACATCCAGCTAGCGTAGCATGCTGGCTAAGCTATTTTTGTCCCAACCACATGAGAAGTTAGTTGTGCTGAATTAGGGCTGCTTTTAAGGTTGTGTGTGTGTGTGTGTGTGTGCATGTGTGTGTGTGTGTGTGTGTGGTACAGTAATGTTCTGTCTCTGTGTGTGTGTGTGTGTGTTTGTGTGTTTGTGTGTTTGTGTGTGGAGAGTCAGGGAAATGTGCAATATGAGGACTGTGCTGTTTTCAAGTTGTTTTTGGATAGGAAAACAGGAAGACCTGACCAACCAACACACACACACACACACACACACTAACCCTACACATGGTTTACATGAAGACCTCAGCTGCTTCACATCCCTGCTTCTCTCCCCGTCTCTCAGGGACTGGTCTGTCCGTGTTCTGTACGGCAGCATGCCCTCTAGTGGACGTTTATCAGTTAACTGGGGAAAAAGGTTTAGGATGTGAGGTTAGTGCTCCGTACATGGGAGCATGACATTAGACTGATCTCTGTGAGTTCTTCAGATTCACTGTCTCTCTCTCTCTCGCACTCACTTTTTCTCTCTCCTCTTCCCCCTTTCTCTTTCTTTCTCCTCCTCCCTCTCTCTCTCTCTGTCTTTCTCCTCCTCCCTCTCTCTCTCTCTGTCTTTCTCCTCCTCCCTTTCTCCCCCCTACTTCTCTCTCTTTTTGCAGTGTGGTCCTCACTCTATCCTGGAAACCACCTGAACTTCTCACGAGGAAATACTGACACTACACATCCTCACTTGTCCATTAGGACAGTACTTGTGTTTCACCCAGGGAAATCTTGAACCAGATCAATTTACCAAGAATCCAATGATTCAGTTCATGCCTGGTTTCAAGATGCCCTCCAAACCCCCTCTGCAGATCAAGCTCAGATATCTCCTAACTGGACGCTGGAAGATGTTCTCTCTGACACACTTAATCAATCCAACACAACTTAATTGAGAAGATGACATGGTGTTGTCACACGCCAGAGCCTTTCAATGATCCTCAAACAACTCTCTGAATCATGAGACACACACACACACCCATCCACGCGTACACACACAAACTCTACATATCCTCAGAATATTCAAGTCTCTGTGTTGGAAGGGTAACTTCTCATCTCCCAGAGCCATCCAGCCATGCAGACTCTCAGGTAGGTCCTCTCCACCTTCACTCAGCTGTAGATTCTAACTGAGGTACTGTTCAAATGCAACTGAATTGGAAAATAGCTACATTTCTTCTCTTGAAAAAAAGTATTTGAATCTTTTATTTTACTTTAGCTTGAACCACTTTTCAAACTCCTCAAGCTAATGAAGTATAATAGAATGTCTTGTCTTATGAAGCTCTGTTAAACATAATTGATTTGAATTTAGAAACTAGAATATCAGATGTTGGAGTTAAAGGCTTCAACTGACTAAGATGAGGATGTCCTCAAACCCTCACCTGCAGATCCATAGAGTGGTTAGAGATTCTGAGTACAGATCAAGAGATCGCAGGTTCATAAAAGCGTCGGCTGAAAACGGATGATGGGGACTCTGGAATGGTCTTTACCCAAACCCCACACCAGATCTGTCTTCTTCTACAGCTCTTTACCCAAACCCCACACCAGATCTGTCTTCTTCTACAGCTCTTTACCCAAACCCCACACCAGATCTGTCTTCTTCTACAGCTCTTTACCCAAACCCCACACCAGATCTGTCTTCTTCTACAGCTCTTTACCCAAACCCCACACCAGATCTGTCTTCTTCTACAGCTCTTTACCCAAACCCCACACCAGATCTCTCTTCTTCTACAGCTCTTTACCCAAACCCCACACCAGATCTGTCTTCTTCTACAGCTCTTTACCCAAACCCCACACCAGATCTGTCTTCTTCTACAGCTCTTTACCCAAACCCCACACCAGATCTCTCTTCTTCTACAGCTCTTTACCCAAACCCCACACCAGATCTGTCTTCTTCTACAGCTCTTTACCCAAACCCCACACCAGATCTGTCTTCTTCTACAGCTCTTTACCCAAACCCCACACCAGATCTGTCTTCTTCTACAGCTCTTTACCCAAACCCCACACCAGATCTCTCTTCTTCTACAGCTCTTTACCCAAACCCCACACCAGATCTCTCTTCTTCTACAGCTCTTTACCCAAACCCCACACCAGATCTGTCTTCTTCTCCAGTTCTCAAGCTGGTGGTATCTCAGTACCCAGACTCCCCTTCTCCTCCCTCCCCAGATCTGTCTTGTTCTCCAACTGGGCGTCAGACGAGCGTCTGGAGGGGAAGACGGTCGTAGTGACGGGAGCTAACACTGGCATCGGCAAGGAGACGGCCAGGGACCTGGCTAAGAGAGGTACACACACACTATTAGAACAGATGTGCACACACAGACAAACACAGATGGACACACACAATGTTTACAAGAAATGTTGTGCCCATGAGCATACAGAAAGACACACACACATTATATTAGTGTAACACACACAGCGTGAGCATGTGGTCCTTGTCTGCAGGAGCTCGTGTGATCCTGGCATGCAGAGACAAGACGAAGGCTGAGAAAGCAGTGAGTGACATCACCAAGGAGGTGGGAGGAGCCAAGGTGGTCGCCGGCCAATTGGATCTTGCCGACACGAAGTCCATCTGTGAATTTGCAGAACATATCTACAAAAGTGAGTCACGATGACACACACACACACAGTCAGGCTCACACACAGATGTTTGTTTGTCAATGGATGTTTTATTCAAATTCACTGACCCAGGCGTAACATTTGATTTTGTCCCTTAGCGGAGAAGGCTCTCCACATCTTGATCAACAATGCTGGTGTGGCCATGTGCCCCTACAGCACCACCGTGAATGGCTTCGAGACACAGTTTGGCGTGAACCACCTAGGTAGGACAACAGCCAATCACCAACCAGTAATAATGATGCAGACATGTTTATCCAAGGGACTTTCAAAGTGAGATTTTAACGTATGAGTTCTTGTTCTGAAGTCACATGATATACCACTGAACACCATCCTAATGGGATGAAACAGCCTATGGTGGAGATTACACAAGCTCATTCTCCTCTCTTAATCTCTCTCCTTTCTTTCTCTCTCTCTCTCCTCTCTCTCTCTCTCTCTCTCTCTCTCTCTCTCTCTCTCTCTCTCTCTCTCTCTCTCTCTCTCTCTCTCTCTCTCTCTCTCTCTCTCTCTCTCTCTCTCTCTCTCTCTCTCTCTCTCTCTCTCTCTCTCTCTCTCTCTCTCTCTCTCTCTCTCTCTCTTCCTTTCTATCTCTTTCTCTCTCTCCCTTTCTCAAGGTCACTTCTTCCTTACGTTCCTCTTGCTGGACCTGCTGAAACACTCCGCCCCCTCGCGGGTCATCAACGTCTCCTCGCTGGCTCACATGATGGGGAAGATCTGCCTTGAGGACCTGAACATGGAGAGGAGCTATCACCCTGTGAAGGCTTACGCTCAGAGCAAGCTGGCTAACGTTCTCTTCACCAGAGAACTAGCCAAGAGGGCTGAGGGTAACAGCGTGTGTGCGTGTGTGTGAGAGAGAGTTTGGGCATGTGAGTGAGTGTGTGTTCTTGGGTATGAGCATGTGTGTGAGAGTGTGTGTATGTGTGTGAGAGTGTGTGTATGTGTGTGAGAGTGTGTGTGTTTATGAGCTTCTGTATATGCTGGGGGGGGCATGGAGAATGAATCTGAACACTGTTCTAGTATGACAGTCTCATGTCTAAACCACTGTTGCCTAAAGAAGAAAACACTTGATACCAGGAATAGTCCAATTCCTTTTTTTAATCAGCTGACCTTTATGCAATATACATGTGTGTGTGTGTGTGTGCGTCGATACTCGTTTGTGTGTGTGTGTGTGTTGCAATATGTGTGTGTGACAGCTCTAGGTGTGACAGCCTATGCTGTGGACCCAGGCGTCGTCAACACTGAGCTGGTTAGGCACCTGCAGCGCCCCCTGCAGGTGCTGGTCAGCCGGTTCAGCTACCTGGTGAAGACTCCAGCGGAAGGGGCCCAGACCTCCATCTACCTGGCTGTCACCCCAGAGAGTGAACTCTGCACTGGGGGGTACTACAGGTATGTCTCTCCAGCCGGGCCCTCCAAAGACCTTGAGCCTGTGACCCTGGATATG
Organism: Hypomesus transpacificus; assembly: GCF_021917145.1. Taxonomy (NCBI): domain Eukaryota; kingdom Metazoa; phylum Chordata; class Actinopteri; order Osmeriformes; family Osmeridae; genus Hypomesus; species Hypomesus transpacificus. The sequence continues at coordinate 113,777 of NC_061067.1, forward strand.
ACCCCATCCATGACCTTCAGGTTTTAAGGAGATTGAAGCTGATTTTTTCATATTCTCTGATGTCTTTTCTCCCCTCTCCTCCACTCTCCTCTTCTTCTTTTCTTTTCCTCTCCTCTCTTCTTTTCTTTTCTTTTCTTTTCTTTTCTTTTCTTTTCTTTTCTTTCCCCTCTCCCCTCCCCTCCCCTCCCCTCCCCTCTCCTCCTCTCTCCTCCCCTCAGGAGCTGTGCTGAAGCGGTGTGTTCCAAGGCTGGTCTTGATGATGGTACTGCTCTTAAACTCTGGACCGTGAGCTGCCACCTGCTTGGCATACGCTGGCGATGAAGATCCGCATGAAGATCCGCATGCACGCACACATGCACACGCGCACACATTGTGTAGCTTGTTTACTCCCTTGCATCTCCCAATCTCTCTCTTTCTGTCTTTTCTCTCTTGAGTTATGTAGGAACATTAACGAGGCACACTTTTATGATGCATGTTGTTCTTGTCTGTCAATTTAAAGTTTGGGACCATCGAGATGCAGACCAGTAGAAGTCACTAGTGGCTGGTGTTAGGGTTGCAACTTGCACTGCAGCTACACTGTCGCTACAGTACAGTAATAACAGTGTGACTGTGTGAAAAGATGAGATGTATTATGGTGGTCTTTGGCATCAAATCGTTTATCGATACGTGTTCAGAGAGAAAATGTTGGATCGAGTGAATCAATGTTAGGATTGATATGACATTAATGCATGTTAGGTCTGTCTGTGAAAAACGGTCAAATAAAAAAGAGAATTCACCCTAAACTTGTCCGTCTTTTGAAAGACTGTAGATTTTAGAGCAAATCTGTCGAACAAAGTGTGCTTGTGGGGACCTCTAGCGTGCGAATGCAGTATTGCTATCAGTAAATCCAGAGTTTGCCTACATATCGCTTACTTTCTTTCTAAGAGCGATGGCTGTAACAATGATGTGCTCTGAAAGTAGGAATGCTATTAACTTAATTAATTTTAAATCCAAATACTTACTGTATGTCGCTCTGGATAAGAGTGTCTGCAAAATGACTAAATGTAACTGTAATAATGTTATGCCAGGCACAAAAAGGACATCTTCGAACATGAGGTGTATATGTGTTATGTTATGGGATATGTGCAATACTGTTATGTAACTGTTGATAATGTTTGGCTGAGGATGTATTGTTTGTTGTTATTGTGACTGTCAATGCATTTATGATGACGCACCACAGAGACCAAGACAAATTTCCCTGAGCGGGACAATAAAGTTCACCGTATCGTATGTTGACAAGTGGGTTTCATGTTTCATACGTTTAACTTCAACAAAGTTAACTTATAAATAGTTTGTCATGTGTGTGTCATGTTCCTGCTGAAACTTGCAGCATCAACGTCGTGCTGATGAATCAGACCAAATTGTGCTACTTCAGTTTCTTTGTAAATTAACACAAAGGGGCCTACGCCTACCAAATAGAATAACATAAATGATGTCGACTTAGAGACGGATGTTGTGTATACCTAGCTGGATTGCAGAAGTAAATATAGTAGTAGTGAAATAGTAGAATTAGCCTAACTAACCTAAACAAAGTAGTGGCCTTTTATTGGCTCTAACACTCCGGGGGTTGGCTTCTTTCACACCCGCTCGATAGGTAAGGGAGACTTCGGTCGAGCCACGTGATTGTAGCTCCCGCTATGTGTATGACTGGCCGGGGTGGGCGGCGACAGCCGACACGGAACGTATCAACTGATGAATGTAAAGAGCAAACTTGAGTTAAGCTGTTGAGGTTCAACTTAAAGCGCCTCCGTGCTGAAGAAATCCTCACCAAGAACAATGCAAGCAATTAGGTAAGTCAGTGCCCCCTTTATCTGAATGATTCATCATATAATAGTCAGTTGTATTCACGTTTTTGTGTCTGAATATTGGACATAGAATTGGACGATCTATGATGTATATATTTTGAAAAACATCTTGTTTTACCCTTCATCACATTTCCTAACATTCAAAGTTCGTGAATTGTTCTGTGTGGACGATATTATACAGTATTAAGTACCTGGGTAGTGAGAATATTATTATTAGTAATACTATTATTATTAACATTTACATTTATTAGTGAACCAAACCTAATATTTTGGAACGTATTTGTTTCAGTCGCATCTCTCTATTAGTGCACAGATGGTGTAACTAAAGCCATTGTTATGTGCAAATCTCTGACTAACACTGTTTATTAATGAAAGAATCTGTTCCCCCTGTTGCCTTGGAGATGTCCAAATCTGGTGTTAGAAATCACTTTAGGAGGTGACGTGTGTTTGGTGAATGTGTTTGTCATAATACAGACATTCCTAATGATATTTCCTTTTCTTGAAACACTGTTGAATGTACAGTGTGCCTCAATATGGCTATGTTGAACATGACCTATATGACTGTGTGTGTGTCAGGAACTGTGTGTGTGGCCGTTGGTCATCCGACGTCAGGCTGGACGGCCAAACTGTCCTCATTACAGGAGCTAACACTGGGATTGGCAAGGAGACTGCTCGGGACCTGGCCAGGAGAGGTACACACACACACACTCAGAAACACACACTCACACACACACTCACTCACTCACACACACACATGCTTGGTGTCTATGAGTATTTCAGCTCTAAAAACCTGTGCGGGTGTCTGTGCTGCCGGCTGCAGGACTGAGCCTGCTGCTAGCCCTGCCTCTAGGTGTGGGGCTAACTCTGCCTCTAGGTGTGTGGCTGTGTCCTGCCTCTAGGTGTGGGGCTAGCCCTGCCTCTAGGTGTGTGGCTGTGTCCTGCCTCTAGGTGTGGGGCTAGCCCTGCCTCTAGGTGTGGGGCTGTGTCCTGCCTCTAGGTGTGTGGCTGTGTCCTGCCTCTAGGTGTGGGGCTAGCCCTGCCTCTAGGTGTGGGGCTGTGTCCTGCCTCTAGGTGTGGGGCTGTGTCCTGCCTCTAGGTGTGGGGCTGTGTCCTGCCTCTAGGTGTGTGGCTGTGTCCTGCCTCTAGGTGTGGGGCTAGCCCTGCCTCTAGGTGTGTGGCTGTGTCCTGCCTCTAGGTGTGGGGCTAGCCCTGCCTCTAGGTGTGGGGCTGTGTCCTGCCTCTAGGTGTGTGGCTAGCCCTGCCTCTAGGTGTGTGGCTGTGTCCAGGCTGCTGTGGTCCTGCTCCACCTCAGAAACAGGCTCCATTATAAACCCTGCTAGTGTGGGATAAGTCAGAGCAGGGGACAGAGAGGGCTTTGTTAGGGCCCCTCTCCTCAAGCTCCAGCACTCCACAGGGCACATAGGGACACACTAACACACGTACACACACACACACACTAACACACGTACACACACACACACACTAACACAAGTACACGCAGGGACACGGCAACACACTCACATACGCACACACACACACATGCACACAGATACAGGTACACACAGAAACACACACATATGCACTAACACATATACACACAGACACACACGCACTAACGAAGATAAAAGCTGGTTCTGGATACTTGATTTCTTTTGTTCCGTTGGCTGGATTTGAAAAGCTTCTTGTAGCACTCAGTACCTCTCACACACAAAGCTCAAGTGTGTGTGTTTGTGTCTGTGTCTGCTTTTGTGTGAATGAGTGTGTGTCTGTGAGTTCAGACAGTTTGTGTGTTCAGGCGTTGCTTCCCTGTAGTTGGGCAGATAAGCATAGCAGGGTAGACTGGAAAGGGATGGCTCTTTGTTTTTTGTCAAGTTTGAACTCAGAGGAATCAACTTGTTTATGTGTCTATTTCAAGAGTCGGATTTAAAAAAAATAGGATATTAGAACAAATACCTTAGTTGGATTGTTCCGTATGTAACCACGTAACCTTGGTTACATACGGAATCATCTGGAAATGTACAAGATTTTGCGTTGTCCATCAACAAGACAAACAGAAAGGATTCAACAAAAGTCAACTTTCATTTATTTGTCCTTGCAGCTCACTTCATCCCGTTCGATGTACAGCCTTGAAGACCCTCCATCAGTCTGCTCCCCTGTGCCTCACTGCTGCTGACAGACATGTCTGCTCCAGTCTGTGCACAAGTCAACTGATAAACAACATCTACAGTTTACCATGTAGTGTAAACTAACCAAAACCATTCTCTTTCTTTGGCAAATGTTTCCCCTGGCATGAAGTCATTGGGGATCATTGCTTAGTGAGCTCAGGGCTTGAGTCAGTTGTCCCCCCCTCACCACTCCCTTCACCCCTCCCTCCCCCCCTCACCCCTCCCTCCTCCCTCCCTTAGAACCCTCCGCTAAATTGTTTATTTATTGTTTGTATTTAATTATAATGAATCTGCTGCCAGGGAATTTAGGAAACCAAGATGTGTCCCACATTAGAACAGGGAGAGCAGAACAAAGCCATGATAGATTCCAGACTGAACACTCCAACGGAATGATGGTTCTTTGCCATAATTACTCGGAACTAGTTATTGTGGTATTGTGTGTGTGTGTGTGGGTGGGTATGTGTGTTTCTTTGTGTGTGTGCATGTTTCTTTGTGTGTGTGCCCTCATTTACCGCTGTCATGGTTCATTAAAAATGTTGTCTAAATGAGACAAAGTTGCTAAATGAGCTCTGAGAGCGCAGTCCACTGCTCTCTCATCCCAACGTCAGCCAAACAAAACAGTCCTGGAGATGACGACCAAGCCAGTGACCTGTTTACCGCTGACCTCTGACCCCAGGTGCTCGCATCATCATGGCGTGCAGAGACGTGGAGAAGGCGGAGTCTGCCAGGACGGAGATCATGGACGACGCCGGGAACGAGGAGGTGGTGGTGAGAAAGCTGGATCTCTCCAGCACCGCGTCCATCAGGGAGCTGGCTGAAATCATCAACAGGGGTACACCACTCCTTTCACAAGTGTTCCCTTTACTGTGAAACTGAAAAGTGTTTTATTTACTGTGACACTAAAGTGTTCATTTGCTGTGACACCAGGAGTGTTTACATAGTGCAGGGTATCACCAGATTGGACATAAACAAGCAAAAACAAGCAAAGAGTAAAATGAACACTGCTGGTGTTAAATGAAGACTGTAAGAACTTAACAAACAAATATACATGTATTTACTCTCTGAGTCTGTTGGGGTCACATCTTTGGGCAATAGGCCCGTGGTTCTGACTCAGTGGTGAGTAATTATGCGCCATAACGCCACATGATTGAGGCTATATTTGGATACAATTATATAAAAGCACCTTAGTTGCAATCTTGGTAAACCACCCGAAGCAGCAGTTTTTATAACTTTGATAAACTACCATCAGTAAAAATGCCCTCTGAAAAGCATCCCAAAATTTGAGGGAAAACAAGGACAGAAGTCTGTAATAAAATACGTTTAAAATATTTTCTAACTGTTGGTCGTGTTTGTGTTTCCAGAGGAGCAGCAGCTCAACATCCTCATAAACAACGCAGGCATCATGATGTGTCCATACTCTAAGACAACAGACGGCTTTGAGACGCAGTTCGGGGTCAATCACCTAGGTAACACACGTCACCTAGGAAACACACGTTAGGAAGTGTTCATGAAGAGGACTAACCTTAACCTTTACACAAGAACAAATGACAGACATGCATGTGCATGTAATCGACTTACCGTTTAGACACGGACTAAAGTACATAATGTTTCCTGTTATTTTGTCACAGACTTGACTCCATGAACACACAAACAAGTGCCTAGTGGGGACCCTATTACAACCAGTCCTATTTAGTGGATTCTTAATCTGATTATGTGATTAGCTATATTGAATTAGTATAGGCATGCAACTATTGCAGGAATGAATGTCTAGTTTTTTCCTTTGTTGTAAAGTTTGTTTGGGTGGGCTTACTTTGCTCTTGTTACTGTAGATCTCTCTGTAGGGTCCTGTCTAGACGACACCCAGTCACTGGTTCAGTTGGGTAGACAGTGTACTGACGTTAGGAATATATACACATATACCTATGGAGGACCAAACCTGCCACATTTACAAATGAATGAATAAATAAATGTCCACATCCATGCATTTAGACAGAAATAAACGAATATATGTATTAATTAATGCACAATTGTCAATCAATATTACCTTATAATGTACATGTATTTATGTATTTATTTGTGTATTCATTTATTTATTCATTCATTCATTCATTCATTCCTGTATTTCTTCATCTCTATATGTTAATGGTATGTGTCAATCAAAATAGGTAGGCGGTATTTGACACACCATTGGCTAATCGTTTTCAACACTTTGTATTCGATTATGTAGCCTTACATCCATCCTTGCTGTCATGGACAACATAGCCTACTTGGCCAGGCTGGCCAACCTCGTTGAAAAACAAAGATTTAATTCACAGTGTATGATATTTGGATAAACAAAAGATTTGACAACGTTAGTTATGGGCTAATCACTTAACACCCAACTTCACTATGCTGACCGGCCAACCATGTGTTTACCCCGATAAAAACGATATCTGATCAATTCTCAAAATGTAACGCTTGTGGCGCTTCAGGGCACTTCGTTAGCTAGATTGAATCTATGGCTCTGGATTGATTGCAATGTCTGAACGTCAGTTTCCACGCCTACTGGCCTCCTCTCATTATCATATTGGGAACAATGAATGAATGAATGAATAAATGAATGAATGAATAAATGAACACATGAATAAATGAATACATGAATGCATGAATAAATGAATACATGAATAAATAAGTGAATATATAAATGAATGAATAAATAAATCAATAAATCAATCAATAATTGAATACAAAAATGAATACATACATAAATGTAAAATATATGTAACTATTGATTGTCAATTGTGCATTAATTAATACATGCATTCGTTTATTTCTGTCCAAATGCATGGATGTGGACATTTATTTATTCATTCATTCATTTGTAAATAATGCAGGTTTGGTCCTCCGTATATAAACATAGTCACGGCTTTTCCTTTTGTGGCTGAAACCAGAGCCATAGAAAAAGACGTATTTTTCTATGGCTCTGGCTGAACCCAAGTCAAACTCACGTTACTTCCTCTAGGTCACTTCCTGTTGACCTTCCAGCTAGGAGCTGTGTTCATTTAGACTGAGCTCCCTTTCTGAACACATGGAAGCACATCCTGAGAATGTCCTTTCACACGACCCGCTTCCTCTGACCGTACATTTTGGTCAGATAGTTCAGGCATCTGCACCCTCTTGACCTTGTGTTGAGCCCTGCTCATGTGGCTGAACTCCACGCCAAACTCACGCTAACTTCCTTTAGGTCACTTCCTGTTGACCTACCTACTGCTGGACCTAATCAAGCGATCGGCGCCGGCTCGCATAGTGAACGTGGCGTCCGTGGCCCACACCTGGACGGGCCTGCGATTGGACGACATCAACAGCGAGCAAAGCTATGACAGCGTGAAAGCGTACGGACAGAGCAAGCTAGCCAACGTCCTGAGCACGCGCTCACTAGCCAAGCGTCTGCGAGGTAAGGCTTTGAGTTTTAGGGTTGATGACATGAACGCAGGGCTGAGTTGAGCAATATGACGGCCGAATTAGCGAGGGGGGGGGGGGGGGGGGGTGGGGTTAATTATCATTAATTCGCACTCTGGTTAGCATGTGTGTTTAGGATAAAATTACCAAAGGGGTTAGCATGTGTGTTTTGGATGAAATGACCAAAGGGGTGAACATGTGTTTTTCGGTGTAAATGACCAAAGGGGTTAGCATGTGTGTTTGTGTGTTTTGTTAGTGTGTATGTGTAATATGGGGTTAGTATGTGTTTTTTGGCGTAAATGACCAAAGGGGTTAGCATGTGTGTTTTGGTGTAAATGACCAAAGGGGTTAGCATGTGTGTTTTGGATGAAATGACCAAAGGTGTTAGAATCAGAAAGGGATTTATTCGCCATGAAAGTTTGCACAGACAGGGAATTTACTTTGGCAGGAAGGTGCATACAATAAACATATAGGAACCTAAAATTAAAATATGTGGACTATCTATACTAAGGGTACATACACTAGCAGTACTTAGTGGAATTAGAATTAAATAAAATGTACAAAAAAATATAAGTTGCCAATTACAATATGAGAATACAAATATTACAAAAGATACAAATGTACAAGATAGAATTGTGTAAATACAATGTGTTTTAAACAGGAAGTCATTTAGAGTCAGTGTGGACCCTTGGCCTTGTTGAAGAGGCCAACAGCGGAAGGGAAAAACACTTTTGGTGGCGTGAATTATTGGTCCTGATGGACCGCAGCCGTCTGCCGGAGGGGAGTGACTGAAACAGGGAGTGTCCAGGGTGGGAGGAGTCGGCCACAATCTGCCTCGCTCGCCTCAGGGTCCTCGTGGTGTGCAGATCCTCGAGGGAAGGCAGATTGCAGCCAATCACCGTCTCAGCAGTGCGGATGATACGCTGCAGCCTGCTCTTGTCCTTGGCAGTGGCAGCAGCGTACCAGACGGTGATGGAGGAGGTGAGGATGGACTCAATGATGGCTGAGTAGAAGTGCACCATCATTGTCTTTGGCAGGTTGAATATCTTCAGCTGCCGAAGGAAGTACATCCTCTGTTGTGCTTTCTTGATGAGGGAGCTGATGTTCAGTTCCCACTTGAGGTCCTGGGAGAGGATAGTGCCCAGGAAGCGGAAGGACTCCACAGTGTGTTTTTTTGGTGTTAATGACCAAAGGAGTTAGCATGTGTGTTTTGGTGTAAATGATCAAAGGGGTTGGTATGTGTGTTTTGGTTGAAATGACCAAAGGGGTGAGCATGTGTGTTTTGGATGAAATGACCAAAGGGGTTAGCATGTGTTTTGAATGAAATGACCAAAGGGGTTAGCATGTGTGTTTTGGATGAAATGACCAAAGGGGTGAGCATGTGTGTTTTGGATGAAATGACCAAAGGGGTTAGCATGTGTTTTGAATGAAATGACCAAAGGGGTGAGCATGTGTGTTTTGGATCAAACGACCAAAGGGGTGAGCATGTGTTTTTTGGTGTAAATGACCAAAGGGGTTAGCATGTGTCTTTTGGATGAAATGACCAAAGGGATTAGCATGTGTGTTTTGGATGAAATGACCAAAGGGGTGAGCATGTGTTTTTTGGTGTAAATGACCAAAGGGGTTAGCATGAGTGTTTTGGATGAAATGACCAAAGGGGTTAGCATGTGTGTTTAGGATGAAATGACCAAAGGGGTTAACGTGTGTTTTGGATGAAATGACCAAAGGGGTTAGTATGTGTTTTGGATGAAATGACCAAAGGGGTTTGGATGAAATGACCAAAGGGGTTAGCATGTGGGTTTTGGATCAAATGACCAAAATGGGTTGGCATGTGTGTTTCGGATGAAATGACCAAAGGGGTGAGCATGTATGTTTTGGATGAAATGACCAAAGGGGTGAGCATGTGTGTTTTGGTGTAAATGATCAAAGGGGTTGGTATGTGTGTTTTGGATGAAATGACCAAAGGAGTTAGCATGTGTGTTTTGGATGAAATGACCAAAGGGGTTAGCATGTGTTTTGAATGAAATGACCAAAGGGGTTAGCATGTGTTTTGAATGAAATGACCAAAGGGGTTAGCATGTGTGTTTTGGATGAAATGACCAAAGGGGTGAACATGTGTTTTTCGGTGTAAATGACCAAAGGGGTTAGCATGTGTGTTTGTGTGTTTTGTTAGTGTGTATGTGTAATATGGGGTTAGTATGTGTTTTTTGGCGTAAATGACCAAAGGGGTTAGCATGTGTGTTTTGGTGTAAATGACCAAAGGGGTTAGCATGTGTGTTTTGGATGAAATGACCAAAGGTGTTAGAATCAGAAAGGGATTTATTCGCCATGAAAGTTTGCACAGACAGGGAATTTACTTTGGCAGGAAGGTGCATACAATAAACATATAGGAACCTAAAATTAAAATATGTGGACTATCTATACTAAGGGTACATACACTAGCAGTACTTAGTGGAATTAGAATTAAATAAAATGTACAAAAAAATATAAGTTGCCAATTACAATATGAGAATACAAATATTACAAAAGATACAAATGTACAAGATAGAATTGTGTAAATACAATGTGTTTTAAACAGGAAGTCATTTAGAGTCAGTGTGGACCCTTGGCCTTGTTGAAGAGGCCAACAGCGGAAGGGAAAAACACTTTTGGTGGCGTGAATTATTGGTCCTGATGGACCGCAGCCGTCTGCCGGAGGGGAGTGACTGAAACAGGGAGTGTCCAGGGTGGGAGGAGTCGGCCACAATCTGCCTCGCTCGCCTCAGGGTCCTCGTGGTGTGCAGATCCTCGAGGGAAGGCAGATTGCAGCCAATCACCGTCTCAGCAGTGCGGATGATACGCTGCAGCCTGCTCTTGTCCTTGGCAGTGGCAGCAGCGTACCAGACGGTGATGGAGGAGGTGAGGATGGACTCAATGATGGCTGAGTAGAAGTGCACCATCATTGTCTTTGGCAGGTTGAATATCTTCAGCTGCCGAAGGAAGTACATCCTCTGTTGTGCTTTCTTGATGAGGGAGCTGATGTTCAGTTCCCACTTGAGGTCCTGGGAGAGGATAGTGCCCAGGAAGCGGAAGGACTCCACAGTGTGTTTTTTTGGTGTTAATGACCAAAGGAGTTAGCATGTGTGTTTTGGTGTAAATGATCAAAGGGGTTGGTATGTGTGTTTTGGTTGAAATGACCAAAGGGGTGAGCATGTGTGTTTTGGATGAAATGACCAAAGGGGTTAGCATGTGTTTTGAATGAAATGACCAAAGGGGTGAGCATGTGTGTTTTGGATGAAATGACCAAAGGGGTTAGCATGTGTTTTGAATGAAATGACCAAAGGGGTGAGCATGTGTGTTTTGGATCAAACGACCAAAGGGGTGAGCATGTGTTTTTTGGTGTAAATGACCAAAGGGGTTAGCATGAGTGTTTTGGATGAAATGACCAAAGGGGTTAACGTGCGTTTTGGATGAAATGACCAAAGGGGTTAGTATGTGTTTTGGATGAAATGACCAAAGGGGTTTGGATGAAATGACCAAAGGGGTTAGCATGTGGGTTTTGGATCAAATGACCAAAATGGGTTAGCATGTGTGTTTCGGATGAAATGACCAAAGGGGTGAGCATGTATGTTTTGGATGAAATGACCAAAGGGGTGAGCATGTGTGTTTTGGTGTAAATGATCAAAGGGGTTGGTATGTGTGTTTTGGATGAAATGACCAAAGGAGTTAGCATGTGTGTTTTGGTGTAAATGATCAAAGGGGTTGGTATGTGTGTTTTGGTTGAAATGACCAAAGGGGTGAGCATGTGTGTTTTGGATGAAATGACCAAAGGGGTTAGCATGTGTTTTGAATGAAATGACCAAAGGGGTTAGCATGTGTGTTTTGGATGAAATGACCAAAGGGGTGAGCATGTGTGTTTTGGATGAAATGACCAAAGGGGTTAGCATGTGTTTTGAATGAAATGACCAAAGGGGTGAGCATGTGTGTTTTGGATCAAACGACCAAAGGGGTGAGCATGTGTTTTTTGGTGTAAATGACCAAAGGGGTTAGCATGTGTGTTTTGGATGAAATGACCAAAGGGGTGAGCATGTGTGTTTTGGATGAAATGACCAAAGGGGTTAGCATGTGTTTTGAATGAAATGACCAAAGGGGTGAGCATGTGTGTTTTGGATCAAACGACCAAAGGGGTGAGCATGTGTGTTTTGGTGTAAATGATCAAAGGGGTTGGTATGTGTGTTTTGGATGAAATGACCAAAGGAGTTAGCATGTGTGTTTTGGTGTAAATGATCAAAGGGGTTGGTATGTGTGTTTTGGTTGAAATGACCAAAGGGGTGAGCATGTGTGTTTTGAATGAAATGACCAAAGGGGTTAGCATGTGTGTTTTGGATGAAATGACCAAAGGGGTGAGCATGTGTGTTTTGGATGAAATGACCAAAGGGGTGAGCATGTGTGTTTTGGATGAAATGACCAAAGGGGTTAGCATGTGTTTTGAATGAAATGACCAAAGGGGTGAGCATGTGTGTTTTGGATCAAACGACCAAAGGGGTGAGCATGTGTTTTTTGGTGTAAATGACCAAAGGGGTTAGCATGTGTCTTTTGGATGAAATGACCAAAGGGATTAGCATGTGTGTTTTGGATGAAATGACCAAAGGGGTGAGCATGTGTTTTTTGGTGTAAATGACCAAAGGGGTTAGCATGTGTGTTTTGGATGAAATGACCAAAGGGGTTAGCATGTGTGTTTAGGATGAAATGACCAAAGGGGTTAACTTGTGTTTTGGATGAAATGACCAAAGGGGTTAGTATGTGTTTTGGATGAAATGACCAAAGGGGTTTGGATGAAATGACCAAAGGGGTTAGCATGTGGGTTTTGGATCAAATGACCAAAATGGGTTAGCATGTGTGTTTCGGATGAAATGACCAAAGGGGTGAGCATGTATGTTTTGGATGAAATGACCAAAGGGGTGAGCATGTGTGTTTTGGTGTAAATGATCAAAGGGGTTGGTATGTGTGTTTTGGATGAAATGACCAAAGGAGTTAGCATGTGTGTTTTGGATGAAATGACCAAAGGGGTTAGCATGTGTTTTGAATGAAATGACCAAAGGGGTTAGCATGTGTTTTGAATGAAATGACCAAAGGGGTTAGCATGTGTGTTTTGGATGAAATGACCAAAGGGGTTAGTATGTGTTTTGGTGTAAATGACCAAAGGGGTTAGTATGTGTGTTTTGGTGTAAATGACCAAAGGGGTTAGCATGTGTGTTTTGGATGAAATGACCAAAGGGATTAGCATGTGTGTTTTGAATGAAATGACCAAAGGGGTTAGCATGTGTGTTTTGGATGAAATGACCAAAGGGATTAGCATGTGTGTTTTGAATGAAATGACCAAAGGGGTTAGCATGTGTGTTTTGGATTAAATGACCAAAGGGGTTAGTATGTGTTTTGGATCAAACGACCAAAGGGGTAGCATGTGTGTTTTGGATTAAATGACCAAAGGGGTTAGCATGTGTGTTTTGGTGTAAATGACCAAAGGGGTTAGCATGTGTGTTTTGGTGTAAATGACCAAAGGGGTTAGCATGTGTTTTTTGGTGTAAATGACCAAAGGGGTTAGCATGTGTGTTTTGGATGAAATGACCAAAGGAGTTAGCATGTGTGTTTTGGATGAAATGACCAAAGGGGTTAGTATGTGTTTTGGATGAAATGACCAAAGGGGTTAGTATGTGTGTTTTGGTGTAAATGACCAAAGGGGTTAGCATGTGTGTTTTGGATGAAATTACCAAAGGGGTTAGCATGTGTGTTTAGGATGAAATTACCAAAGGGGTTAACGTGTGTTTTGGATGAAATGACCAAAGGGGTTAGTATGTGTTTTGGATGAAATGACCAAAGGGGTTAGTATGTGTTTTGGATGAAATGACCAAAGGGGTTAGCATGTGGGTTTTGGATCAAATGACCAAAATGGGTTGGCATGTGTGTTTCGGATGAAATGACCAAAGGGGTGAGCATGTATGTTTTGGATGAAATGACCAAAGGGGTGAGCATGTGTGTTTTGGATGAAATGACCAAAGGGGTTAGTATGTGTTTTGGATGAAATGACCAAAGGGGTGAGCATGTGTGTTTTGGTGTAAATGATCAAAGGGGTTGGTATGTGTGTTTTGGATGAAATGACCAAAGGAGTTAGCATGTGTGTTTTGGATGAAATGACCGAAGGGGTTAGCATGTGTTTTGAATGAAATGACCAAAGGGGTTAGCATGTGTGTTTTGGATGAAATGACCAAAGGGGTTAGTATGTGTGTTTTGGTGTAAATGACCAAAGGGGTTAGCATGTGTGTTTTGGATGAAATGACCAAAGGGATTAGCATGTGTGTTTTGAATGAAATGACCAAAGGGGTTAGCATGTGTGTTTTGGATTAAATGACCAAAGGGGTTAGTATGTGTTTTGGATCAAACGACCAAAGGGGTAGCATGTGTGTTTTGGATTAAATGACCAAAGGGGTTAGCATGTGTGTTTTGGTGTAAATGACCAAAGGGGTTAGCATGTGTGTTTTGGATGAAATGACCAAAGGGGTTAGCATGTGTGTTTTGGATTAAATGACCAAAGGGGTTAGTATGTGTTTTGGATCAAACGACCAAAGGGGTAGCATGTGTGTTTTGGATTAAATGACCAAAGGGGTTAGCATGTGTGTTTTGGATGAAATGACCAAAGGGGTTAGCATGTGTGTTTTGGATGAAATGACCAAAGGGATTAGCATGTGTGTTTTGAATGAAATGACCAAAGGGGTTAGCATGTGTGTTTTGGATGAAATGACCAAAGGGGTTAGTATGTGTTTTGGATCAAACGACCAAAGGGGTAGCATGTGTGTTTTGGATTAAATGACCAAAGGGGTTAGCATGTGTGTTTTGTTGTAAATGACCAAAGGGGTTAGCATGTGTGTTTTGGTGTAAATGACCAAATGGGTTAGCATGTGTGTTTTGGATGAAATGACCAAAGGGGTTAGTATGTGTTTTGGATGAAATGACCAAAGGGTTTCATGTGTGTGTTTTGGATTAAATGACCAAAGGGGTTAGCTTGTGTGTTTTGGTGTAAATGACCAAAGGGTTTCGTGTGTGTGTTTTGGATGAAATGACCAAAGGGGTTAGCTTGTGTGTTTTGGATGAAATGACCAAAGGGGTTAGCATGTGTGTTTTGGATGAAATGACCAAAGGGGTTAGCATGTGTGCTTTGGTGTAAATGAGCAAAGGGGTTAGCATGTGTGTTTTGGATGAAATGACCAAAGGGGTTAACATGTGTGTTTCGGATGAAATTACTAAAGGGGTTAGCATATGTGTTTTGGATGAAATGACCAAAGGGGTTAGCATGTGTGTTTTGGATGAAATCACCAAAGGGGTTAGCATGTGTGTTTTGGATGAAATGACCAAAGGTGTTAGAATCAGAAAGGGATTTATTCGCCATGAAAGTTTGCACAGACAGGGAATTTACTTTGGCAGGAAGGTGCATACAATAAACATATAGGAACCTAAAATTAAAATATGTGGACTATCTATACTAAGGGTACATACACTAGCAGTACTTAGTGGAATTAGAATTAAATAAAATGTACAAAAAAATATAAGTTGCCAATTACAATATGAGAATACAAATATTACAAAAGATACAAATGTACAAGATAGAATTGTGTAAATGCAATGTGTTTTAAGCAGGAAGTCATTTAGAGTCAGTGTGGACCCTTGGCCTTGTTGAAGAGGCCAACAGCGGAAGGGAAAAACACTTTTGGTGGCGTGAATTATTGGTCCTGATGGACCGCAGCCGTCTGCCGGAGGGGAGTGACTGAAACAAGGAGTGTCCAGGTTGGGAGGAGTCGGCCACAATCTGCCTCGCTCGCCTCAGGGTCCTCGTGGTGTGCAGATCCTCGAGGGAAGGCAGATTGCAGCCAATCACCGTCTCAGCAGTGCGGATGATACGCTGCAGCCTGCTCTTGTCCTTGGCAGTGGCAGCAGCGTACCAGACGGTGATGGAGGAGGTGAGGATGGACTCAATGATGGCTGAGTAGAAGTGCACCATCATTGTCTTTGGCAGGTTGAATATCTTCAGCTGCCGAAGGAAGTACATCCTCTGTTGTGCTTTCTTGATGAGGGAGCTGATGTTCAGTTCCCACTTGAGGTCCTGGGAGAGGATAGTGCCCAGGAAGCGGAAGGACTCCACAGTGTGTTTTTTTGGTGTTAATGACCAAAGGAGTTAGCATGTGTGTTTTGGTGTAAATGATCAAAGGGGTTGGTATGTGTGTTTTGGTTGAAATGACCAAAGGGGTGAGCATGTGTGTTTTGGATGAAATGACCAAAGGGGTTAGCATGTGTTTTGAATGAAATGACCAAAGGGGTTAGCATGTGTGTTTTGGATGAAATGACCAAAGGGGTGAGCATGTGTGTTTTGGATGAAATGACCAAAGGGGTTAGCATGTGTTTTGAATGAAATGACCAAAGGGGTGAGCATGTGTGTTTTGGATCAAACGACCAAAGGGGTGAGCATGTGTTTTTTGGTGTAAATGACCAAAGGGGTTAGCATGTGTCTTTTGGATGAAATGACCAAAGGGATTAGCATGTGTGTTTTGGATGAAATGACCAAAGGGGTTAACGTGTGTTTTGGATGAAATGACCAAAGGGGTTAGTATGTGTTTTGGATGAAATGACCAAAGGGGTTTGGATGAAATGACCAAAGGGGTTAGCATGTGGGTTTTGGATCAAATGACCAAAATGGGTTAGCATGTGTGTTTCGGATGAAATGACCAAAGGGGTGAGCATGTATGTTTTGGATGAAATGACCAAAGGGGTGAGCATGTGTGTTTTGGTGTAAATGATCAAAGGGGTTGGTATGTGTGTTTTGGATGAAATGACCAAAGGAGTTAGCATGTGTGTTTTGGATGAAATGACCAAAGGGGTTAGCATGTGTTTTGAATGAAATGACCAAAGGGGTTAGCATGTGTTTTGAATGAAATGACCAAAGGGGTTAGCATGTGTGTTTTGGATGAAATGACCAAAGGGGTTAGTATGTGTTTTGGTGTAAATGACCAAAGGGGTTAGTATGTGTGTTTTGGTGTAAATGACCAAAGGGGTTAGCATGTGTGTTTTGGATGAAA
Organism: Hypomesus transpacificus; assembly: GCF_021917145.1. Taxonomy (NCBI): domain Eukaryota; kingdom Metazoa; phylum Chordata; class Actinopteri; order Osmeriformes; family Osmeridae; genus Hypomesus; species Hypomesus transpacificus. The sequence continues at coordinate 130,328 of NC_061067.1, forward strand.
TGACCAAAGGGATTAGCATGTGTGTTTTGAATGAAATGACCAAAGGGGTTAGCATGTGTGTTTTGGATTAAATGACTAAAGGGGTTAGTATGTGTTTTGGATCAAACGACCAAAGGGGTAGCATGTGTGTTTTGGATTAAATGACCAAAGGGGTTAGCATGTGTGTTTTGGTGTAAATGACCAAAGGGGTTAGCATGTGTGTTTTGGATGAAATGACCAAAGGGGTTAGCATGTGTGTTTTGGATTAAATGACCAAAGGGGTTAGTATGTGTTTTGGATCAAACGACCAAAGGGGTAGCATGTGTGTTTTGGATGAAATGACCAAAGGGGTTAGCATGTGTGTTTTGGTGTAAATGACCAAAGGGGTTAGCATGTGTGTTTTGGATGAAATGACCAAAGGGGTTAGCATGTGTGTTTTGGATGAAATGACCAAAGGGATTAGCATGTGTGTTTTGAATGAAATGACCAAAGGGGTTAGCATGTGTGTTTTGGATGAAATGACCAAAGGGGTTAGTATGTGTTTTGGATCAAACGACCAAAGGGGTAGCATGTGTGTTTTGGATTAAATGACCAAAGGGGTTAGCATGTGTGTTTTGGTGTAAATGACCAAAGGGGTTAGCATGTGTGTTTTGGATGAAATGACCAAAGGGGTTAGCATGTGTGTTTTGGATTAAATGACCAAAGGGGTTAGTATGTGTTTTGGATCAAACGACCAAAGGGGTAGCATGTGTGTTTTGGATGAAATGACCAAAGGGGTTAGCATGTGTGTTTTGGTGTAAATGACCAAAGGGGTTAGCATGTGTGTTTTGGATGAAATGACCAAAGGGGTTAGCATGTGTGTTTTGGACGAAATGACCAAAGGGGTTAGTATGTGTTTTGGATCAAACGACCAAAGGGGTAGCATGTGTGTTTTGGATTAAATGACCAAAGGGGTAAGCATGTGTGTTTTGGTGTAAATGACCAAAGGGGTTAGCATGTGTGTTTTGGTGTAAATGACCAAATGGGTTAGCATGTGTGTTTTGGATGAAATGACCAAAGGGGTAAGCGTGTGTGTTTTGGATGAAATGACCAAAGGGGTTAGTATGTGTTTTGGATGAAATGACCAAAGGGTTTCATGTGTGTGTTTTGGATTAAATGACCAAAGGGGTTAGCATGTGTGTTTTGGATGAAATGACCAAAGGGGTTAGCATGTGTGTTTTGGATGAAATGACCAAAGGGATTAGCATGTGTGTTTTGGTGTAAATGACCAAATGGGTTAGCATGTGTGTTTTGGATGAAATGACCAAAGGGGTAAGCGTGTGTGTTTTGGATGAAATGACCAAAGGGGTTAGTATGTGTTTTGGATGAAATGACCAAAGGGTTTCATGTGTGTTTTGGATTAAATGACCAAAGGGGTTAGCATGTGTGTTTTGGATGAAATGACCAAAGGGGTTAGCATGTGTGTTTTGAATGAAATGACCAAAGGGGTTAGCATGTGTGTTTTGGATGAAATGACCAAAGGGGTTATTATGTGTTTTGGATCAAACGACCAAAGGGGTAGCATGTGTGTTTTGGATTAAATGACCAAAGGGGTTAGCATGTGTGTTTTGGTGTAAATGACCAAAGGGGTTAGCATGTGTGTTTTGGTGTAAATGACCAAATGGGTTAGCATGTGTGTTTTGGATGAAATGACCAAAGGGGTAAGCGTGTGTGTTTTGGATGAAATGACCAAAGGGGTTAGTATGTGTTTTGGATGAAATGACCAAAGGGTTTCATGTGTGTGTTTTGGATTAAATGACCAAAGGGGTTAGCATGTGTGTTTTGGTGTAAATGACCAAAGGGTTTCGTGTGTGTGTTTTGGATGAAATGACCAAAGGGGTTAGCTTGTGTGTTTTGGATGAAATGACCAAAGGGGTTAGCATGTGTGTTTTGGATGAAATGACCAAAGGGGTTAACATGTGTGTTTCGGATGAAATGACTAAAGGGGTTAGCATATGTGTTTTGGATGAAATGACCAAAGGGGTTAGCATGTGTGTTTTGGATGAAATGACCAAAGGGGTTAGCATGTGTGTTTCGGATGAAATGACTAAAGGGGTTAGCATATGTGTTTTGGATGAAATGACCAAAGGGGTTGGCATGTGTGTTTTGGATGAAATGACCAAAGGGGTTAGCATGTGTTTTTTTGTGAAAATGACCAAAGGGGTTTGCATTAGTTTTTTGGTGTAAATGACCAAAGGGGTTAGTATGTGAGTGATGAAATTAGTATCAGGGTTCAAATTACGGGAGAGTTCGGGGGGGTTGACCCCCCTAAATCAGACTTGAACCCCCGATAGGTAAAAACAACAGATAGGGGGGATGGTATATTTATATATCGTTCTTGCCTGTAATCGTACCCCCCCCCCCCCCCCCCCCCCCCGATTATCATTATATATTTTGCTCTATGAAAATATCATGCAGAATATCAAAGTGCATAGTGCTTCGGTGGTCAGAGTCATGGAACGGTCTGTATTTACTAGGAATAATCGCAAAGTACTCTCATATCAGCTACCAGGCACAGTGAACACAAATATTACTACAGTGCAACATAACTCCTGTTAAGGCTGATTGACAGGATGGCTTTGGAACAGACACGGGTGTTTTGGCTCCGCTCACGCAGGGAGAATAATATATCCTGTTTCTAGGTCTTCTCGACAGGATGTTAAAGATTGTAGAGAATGTCCAGCATTTGACATCCTTAAGGACAGCCTCTCTGTCAACACAAGATAAAACAGAATGAGAGGAAGCATGTGGTTGTCCCTGTGTGTGTCTGTAAATGTGTGTGAGTACCACGTGTGTGAATTTGCGTGTCGTTGTGTGCGTGTGTGAGAGTGTGTGTTTAAGTTTGGGTGTATGAAGTGTTTAGGCCTGTGTGTATTTAAGTTTAGGTGCATGTGTGTCAAGAGTGTGTGTGGGTGTGTAAGGGAACACGTGTGCCGTATGGGGCTGTTGGCACTGGGCTGCATACACACATTTCCTCAAATATTTATAGAAGAAGTTCATTGGGATGCAAGTTGGAGAACAAGAGCATGGGGGGGAAACTGGCCACCATCTACTGACCTGTGTGGTCTGAGTGGTGTGTCTTTGCCGTTTGTAACAAATAAATGTTCCGCGATTATTGGTCCGGTTCCTCTTAACTGTTTCCTTGTGACCTCACCTGTGTCATACAGTTTAAACTACTTCTAAATAGTTCAAATCCTACGTGAGCTAACGTTCGTATAAACAAAAATAGAACAAATACAAACATGAAATTCACAACTTCTGCCTAAAATGTAGTTGTTGTTTTTTCTTTTCTGTTTTTACATTCATCAAGGTATTTATTTAGCAGGCGCCCTGACTGTATATGATAACCTACACATGTATGTGCAAGTGGCATGTAAGCATGTAGCGTGTGTTCCTGGCAGGGACGGGGGTGAGTGTGTTCTCGCTGCATCCCGGGGTGGTGCGGTCAGACCTGTGGAGACACCTGAACACAGGGGTTCAGCTGGCTGTCAAGGTGTTCAGCATCTTCAGCAAGACTACAGTGGAAGGAGCCCAGACCAGCATCTACTGTGCTGTTCAGCCCGGTCTAGAGGCAGAGAGTGGGGGGTACTATAGGTACACACACAGCATGTTTGGCCCTACTCAAATCTTGTGTGTGTAGTGGTAGGATCATGCTTGGTTCTCATGGTCTTTTGTGTGTGCATGTGCGTTTGTGTGTGTAAACAGCGACTGTGCTCCAGCTCGTTGCTCCAGAGCGGCGTCGGATGAGGAGCTTGCAGAGAAGCTGTGGGAGGTCAGCTGCAAGATGCTGGAGCTCACCTGGGAGTAGAGACTGGCCACGCCCAGCTGTCCCAGGGCCACGCCCACGCCCACCCGCCCACACCCAGCCGCTCCAACGCCCACGCCCAGCTGCCCTGACGTCCACTACAGTACTTCAGATTCCTTTCACTTGCCAGGTCCACAATCTACTACACTGTCCTACAGTGTAGAAACACTGCTGTCTACATTCTGGAATCCCATTCTACGTTCTAGAGTCCCACTCTGCGTTCTAGAAAAACCATTCTACATTTAAAAGAGAACACTTCATTTTACGTCCTGGAATCCAGTTCTACGTTCTAGAATATCGTTTTTATACATTCTAGAACACTGCCGTGATTAATGTTTTATCATGAATTACGAGGAAGGCAATCATTTTTGTTTGTATTGTCCCAGGTTGAACACAATGTATGAAGTGTTTCTGTAGTTTGACTCCTGTGTAAATAGTAGTATTATCTCGTCATTACTATCACAAAGAAAAACTGAGTATTACATAAAAACAACTGTTGTATGGTTCACAAGAATGAAAGTGCATCACTTTCAGCTGTTTAGAAGCTGAGGGAGTAGTTTTACTGGTTCTATAGATCAGGGTATCGTCAGTATTATGGGAAAACTTCATTGTGTGTATATATCAATATTGTCTAGTTTAGTTTCAGTTAGATTAAAATGTACATGGTTGTGATCTATGGTAGCATAATTATTTACATACATTACCAGATTGTGTATGAAGTATTCATCAGTCATTCACAAATTTTTCTCCTACCCTGTGTGAAGTAAATTCAAGACTGCTTTGTTGTAAAAAAAAGTGTTTGGCAGGATTACTTGGCCCAACAGCAAGGCTTTCTAGGTTTACACATGACTGTGTGCATGACTAAAAAGCTGCTGCAAGGATTAAGAGGAATTTGGTTCTGAACCCTGGGTTGGCATGGTCAAACTGAACCTTGTCTGTTCATCAGCACACTATACAATGGTCTCACAAGCCCCGCGGCCCACCTAACCTCATGAGTTTCTTGGAACCTGTGGGTGGTCCATAACTAAGAAGAATAGGCCTAGACTTCCATGTGATTCCTGCAATTAGATGTTATTTTGCTCAAAACACAGGGCGAGAACCGTATGTTTGTAACACAGTGAAGCATAGCTCCGCAATGGTTACGGTGACAATTAAGAGGATCAAATTAAAGAATGACCAGTATTTAGTCAACGTAATCTCCTTGTAGTCGTATCCTTAGCTAACCTTGTGTAGTACAGTTATGCCAGTATGGTTTTATTGTGTTGTTACTTTGATTGTGTTTTAATGTGTGTCTATTTGCTCTGTACTGTGCCTCTCGGAGGACAGTAACGTTTTTTAAGTCCAGGGATGGAGACTGTGCTAGGCAACAGCTGTATCGTTGTTGGCTTGTAATTATTTGTATTGTTCAGTTCTACAGAAGCTTCTTGGAGAAGAAAAATCTACCGGACAGCTATCAGGCCCAGATGTGATAAAAGGTTTAGATTTTTTTATTTTACCTTTTGAAAACAGTTGTGTCTTAACTTTCAAAAAAAAAAAATCAACCTTTCGAAACTTTTTTTCCAAAAATATATTTTCAACCTGATGACAGCTTGTTTCCAGCTCCTTTAAAAATACATATTTTTAAAACTGTTTTTGTTAGACTTTCCTTCAGATTTGTTTTTAAACCTTTGGAAACTTTAGTCCTTGGTTGTTGTCTACCTCGACAAGTGCGTGACTACGTGTGCTTCATAAATAAATCAGTACCATACAAGTTTGAAATTTTATTTAATAAATAAATTCAAAAACAGCGTTTGGAGAGGATAACAAATATTTATGAAGTGAAAACAATGATAATGTGGTGTTGAGCCATAGTGTTTAGGAGACAATGCCCTTCCCAGTTCTTGAACAATTATAAAACCAGCAACTGCAGGGCTATGTACAGTACAGTATAGAATGATGGAGATAATGTCTTCAGAACTACAATAGCGTAATACCAATATTTTGTTCATTTAGCAGACGCTTGTATCCATAGCAACATAGTGAAGGAATTGCACCTGTCAACTCATCGTCTGCAGTCAAATGCTCTAACCACCGGGCTATAGCCATCTCCATCTCCTTAAGCTCACAATAAGCTCACAATTGGCAACAGAGATACAGGATAAGACGGCATTGGGGCACTCATATTTGAACACAGAAACGACCTGAGACAGAATTAAAACATTCATATGAAAGCTCATTATTATCCTCGAAATACATCTTGGAAATAGATTGAATTTGACTTTCAATAATTTGGAGAATAGATTTTACAATTTGTTTTTACTTTGTACAAATAATACAAATGTGTTTTTAATCCCTTGAAACAACACAGTTGTTTAACGCAAAGATTAATCAAAATTGGATGAAAGTTACAAACCCAAATTTGTAAAATTCTGGCTCAATGTTTCATCCATCCCCGTAAAATAAAACTTCACCTCATGAAAATCTTAGCTACTGTATGGTCACAATGCAACCCAACCCAACAGCAAACCAAGACAATAACCATTGACTGGCTTTATGATTGCATACAACCTTGATACAACAATAATCCAAGTATTGTATGGGATGTCTAATGTATAAACACATACATCAGGTTGGCCATATGAATGATTGCAAACTCCAGTACAACTTTGCAGAAGATCTGTTTTAAATTCAGATTAGGTCCCTCACACTAACAGGAGGTCATTTTAAAAGTTCATGTCCACATTATTTGAGGAAAAAGCACAACATTTTGCCTATACCAGTCCTGTGGCAAATGACATTTCAATTTCTGCAACAAAGTGCACTTAAAAGTACGTATATACAATTACAACACACACTGTACACATGTCAGAACGCAACGCAAAGAAATTATGAATGAATTCATTAGTTAATGAAAGTGTAGTGTCTAAATGTGTTATAGCAACAAAGCGACAAAACAACAGGCCAGATTTGACCCTCACACCGTGCCCGAGGACTGAATGAACAGTGTAGTTCCAGGAGCTCATTTGCCTTCATATTTAGGATTGATCACGGTTGTAACAGCACTCTTGTAGATGGGGTTTTCACCCTGAAATACACAAAGGAAACAGTTAGGTCATTGGTCCAGACATTAGGTCTAAATGCTGTTGCTGGACAAGGTTAAAACTGTGGGTGTCACAAATATGAACCCATTAGTTTATTCACGAAAAGCATCTTTACACAGTAGCAACCATATGTTGAAACACACAGTAATTGCCATTTAAATGCTAAATATTTGTGCTATTAACACCTTAAGAGAGCATTTGTGTGAAATCCATCTAAAACTTGTTATATCTTATTACAAATGAACAACACAACATGCCATTTTAATCACACTTTCAGAACCATATTAAACAGCACCAATGATGCAGACTGAAAATAAAAAACGGTTCCTGTGCTGGAGGTGAATGTTGTTTTTTGCACAACATGCACTGCTCAGTGTATTTAAGGTTTAAATCATTCTAACCAAACATCTAATTAGATAAAAGAAACAGGGACATTAGAGAAGTCAGATGAGATAGAATAAAGCCACACACACACAGAGACACACACACACACACAAAATCACATGCAGAAAAGGGGTGACGTGCTGAGGAAAGAAATACAAACTTATAGAACTGCAGCTTTACGCCCATAGTTGGGGTTCTGGAACTTATTAATAGGACTCTTGTATATAGGATTCTCTTGCTACTTGTAGAGAAGGATGTACAGATTTCAGAGGACAAGAAGACAGAGGACAGAAAGGGAAAGCATGAATGAAAGAGTCGGAGAGGAATGACAACAAAAAAAAACAGAATTAAAAAAGGAGATAAATATATTTTTATGTTAAATAAAATACCTTAAAATAAAACTCCAGAAAAAGGTGTCGTGAAAATAGGCAATGGTAATGTTTACACCACACCCATGAGAACCCACACAGATCTCAACCTTCTCATTACCCTTTAAGATTCATCAACGATCCAGCCATTTAACTCTCAGTCGAGGCATATCAGTCTCCAAGTTTGTTTGTGTAGTGGGTATGATTCACTGGCCACAATGAGAGGCCTGTGAGGACTTGGTACCCTGCCTCCCTCATGTGGAGGGCCTGGGAGTGATCACGACAAACTGACTGATCAAACCCTAGACCCAAGTTCAGTGGTTGCATTTTGACATCTAACTGCAGTACTGGTATTTCAACACTAGGTGGAAGCATACTGTTAACCTTGTCTGGTGGAGAGACGTGAAAAAGAGGAGGGTCTTTGGCCCCACCCATGAAAAGAGCGCAATCTGAGGAAGGTATCTGAGATGACCAAAAAAGTCCCTTGTCTCACTCAGTCCCAATGTTGACCAGATGTTTTTGAAAGCACAAGATTCAATGGAATTAGGAGAATGCAAGGGGAGGGTGGAACAATATTGAGAAACCGTCAAAGTGGCTGTTGTTGTACTCTGATACACAGCTCTCCCTTGGGAAGTTCACTACCTTGTACTGCTTGAGATATGGCCTACTAAAATGGGAATGCTGCCTGGGAATCTCCACTACCTTCACATCACTGTCATGACACAGCCACAGCAGGTCCCCAGAACGTTTCCCTGCATGTTTCCTGCCCCACTGCGCCCCCTGCCAGTCCCTCGGTGTATTCTGTATATCCACTTATCTCTCTGTACCCCGCAACAGCAAGCATATTCAGCCACAGCTACACCCGTTCCAAACTGCTCACTCTCACTACACTGCCTCGGCCTCTGGTGGACTGTCTACTCTCTGCGGTGGTTGTAGCCTTCCTTCTCCACTCTCTTACCGTGTCCCACTTGGCGTTCATCTTCTCCTTCTCAAACTTGGCAAACTCCCTCCTGTCGTGGATGATCATGAGCAGCTTCCAGATCAGCAGCAGGGCTAAGCCAATCAGAACGATGCCCGCCACCACGCCCGCCACGATAGGGATGATTGGCGGGCCGGAGGGACAGTCTAGACAACATGGACACACACGCACGCAATCAATTCACCTTCCTGTACCAGGAAAATGGAAAAAAAAAATGTTATCAAGGGTCGAGAGCTGAGCTATGATGTTTACCTTCCTCTTGGGTTGGAAAAAAGTATTTAAAAACAAAAACCTACAGAATAACAACACAACCCTCCACTTCCCTCCTTCCCTCCTTCCCTCCCTCCACCTCCCTCCTCTTACCCAGCGTCTCCACCACGTGCACCTCCTTCTCAGTCTTGTTGTTGACGGCGTAGGTGTAGTAGAACCAGCAGTCGTTGGCGTCCCTCTCCTTGCAGTGCATGAGGGGGAAGGCCTGACCTGGCTGGGGCAGCATGTCGCGGTCCTTCACCTTGATCAGGTTGAAGTAGCTGCAGTCTCTCTCACAGTTGTCCTTCTTCTCTCCAGTTCCAAAGGCCCTACACTGGACACACTCTCTGCAGGGGAAGGGCTTCTGTTACACCCAACACACACACACACCTATGTCCTCACAGACAGAGCCGTGCTGACAAAGCAAGATTCCACACTCACTTGTGTTCCGCACACACTCCGGGGCAGGTGGGGCAGATCTCGCAGGTGGGGCCCTGGAACTTGGGGTCTGTACATTTGCAGGTGCCACACTCGCAGGTCCCCCGGCCGTTACAGATCTGCTTGTTGGAGGCCAGGCAGGTGGAGTTGTCCAGGGAGCAGTCGCAGGCGCTGCCTGTCCAGTTGGCATCGCAGATACACATCCTGCACTCACAGCGCCCATGGCCTGGCAACAAACCATATAGTATTTGCATTGTCCTTTTCACAAGCAATGTCACAGAGGGCTTCACACACACACACACACACACACACACACACACAGTCCCGTACCTCCACACAGCTTGTTGTTGGAGCGGTCACAGTTGAAGTTGTCACACTCGCAGAACTTTCCGCTGTAGCGTTCCTCAGGGTTCTCCCTCTTCTTGCACTCACAGGTTCCACACACGCAGTCTCCGTTGTTGCTGCAGATGTCCGTGCCGTTGTCCTTGCGGCAGTTCTTGTCCATGTCCTCGCTGGACACCTCGTTGGTGCTACACTCACACTGTCTGCCGATCCGCCCCTCGTTACACCTGGTGGGGGGGCAGCATGACAACCATCATGTGTCATGTAACTGGGAGGGTCAGTGAGCAGCCCTGCCAAATGAAGTTGTGTCCTTGGGCAAGGCACTTCACCCTATGTGCCTTGGGGGGGAATGTCCCTGTACTTACTGTAAGTCGCTCTGGATAAGAGCGTCTGCTAAATGACTAAATGTAAATGTTGCTGTAGCAACTGTGGAACGAGTCGCCTCAAAGCAGAGACGTTCCGGCGGGAGCTCAGGACTCACTTGCAGGCGCCACACTCGTAGGTGCCGTTGCCGTTGTGGCAGAGCTTGCTCTTGGGGATGCGGTCTTTGTGGCAGTCGCACTCGCAGATGAAGCTCAGAGTGATCTCCAGCTCCTCGGTGAAGCCCAGCGGCTTGATCTTGATCACCTCAGACTTGCTTGGGTCAGCCTGGTTGGGACAGCCCTTCGACGTCACGCTGATGTTGAACGATACCTGCGAGAGAGAGAGATAGAGAGACAGAGAGAGACAGAGAGAGAGACACAGAGAGAGACAGAGAGAGAGAGAGACAGACAGAGAGAGACAGGTGGACTTGGCTCCAACACGGAAACAAACTGGCCACGTCTACATTGATGCACGCCTTGCTGCAAATGTCCGACTTTTGTTGGCAATATCTTCTACTTCGTTGGGTAATTTTCCTCAATTCATCAATCATCTGACCCAGTTCCACTCATAGAAAAACAGATGAATGTTGACAACAGTTTGGACTGTCATCCTACCTCGTCGCCAATGGAGATGTTGGAGCATTTCCGTCCGTTCTCGCCGTCGTTGACCACGCCGTTCTTGCAGTGGGCTCGGTACGCCAGGCTCACGCCTTCCGGAAGCTTGCTGTTCTCCAGAATCACCTCAGAGGAGAGAGACTGCCAGGACAGAGACACACCGGCTAACACTGTCATCACCCAGACACACAAGCAGATCAGAGGCTCTAAATATTATAACCCTAACCCTATCATAGAGACACACACAGAGACGGTCAGAAGAAAGTCAATACAGGGACTGTCACCATGAAACAACAGAAACGGCAAATGTTGTGGTTATTTAGTAGTCAAAGAGTAGTCAAAGTCTCATTCTGAAAAAGAGATGTCTTTGCAGATCTATCCTCACGTTGTACGCATCGATAATCAGGTTGATGACGTTGCTGGAGTTAGCAGACAGCGTTCCCACTGCAGACTTTGGAATGAGGTTCTTCAGCTCCTGGAAGGAAATAAAACCCAGTCAGTAAATCTTCTGGGTGGTGGAGTCAAAGAACCCTCCCCTGGCTTTTCACAAGGACACATTAGTTTTTCCTATTTCTCCTGACCTACTTAGCTTGACGTGCATCTTTTCTGTGATACCCAGAGTGATGCAGTAACCACAATAATGAAATAATTTATTACATAATTTGACTATTATGGCATTGCACATGTAGACAGATTCAGGCTTAGCGGCAACATCTAAATAACTAGACTGTCACACTATGTAAAAGGTTTGAAGTTTAAGCACTGGCCATATTGTACATAGAAAAGGGACATTATCAAACTGTTGAAGTCCATCAGACATCAAAGGCAGTAGGGCAGAAAGAAATTATCAGAGATGCTAGCCAATGCTACCGCTAACAAGAGGCAGATGCTGCAGGCCAGCATTAAGACTTCTGTGCTATTCAAACACTTGGGCCTCCTCCAACCACCACATCAAAAACTTAAAACTTGGACAATGCAAGGCGAAACAGCGAGAAAAAGAAGGAAAGATGGAGAGAGAGGGAGAGGGAGAGAGAGAGACCGAGGGAGAGAGAGCAACAGAGGGAGAGAGAGAGCTAGAGAGGGAGGGAGAGAGAGAGGGAGAGACAGAGGGAGAAAGAGACAAAGAGAGAGAGAGATAGAAAGAGAGAAAGGGAGAGAGAGATAGAAAGAGGGGAGAGAGAGAGAGAAATAAATGGGGTGGAAAGACAGGGAGCAAGGGAATAAAAAGTGAGGGGCATATTGAGAGAGATATGGGGCAGATGGAGAGGGGAAGAGAGACTAACCTTATACACAGGCTGGAACTCTTCAGTGACAGCAAAGATAGTCTGTATGTTGTTATCACTCAGCTTCTGAACAAGGTGGGCGATCGAGGGGTAGTCCTGATATAGGGTACAAAAGAGAGAAGCTCTTAAGATCATGGCCGCGTTCCACCCAAGTATATGTTTCTTGGGTGTCAGCCTCAACTCGGGGAATGTGGAAATAAATCACTGGAATGAATACTTCAGAGGAAATCCGAGGAAAATAAGTTATGTAACTGTCCCCCACAGATATTACCATAGGGGAATGATCTTATATAGCTTTGTGGTTAGAGCATTTGACTGCATACCAAGAAGCCAAAGGTTCTAATTCCCCCTGTAACCTAACATTGTTTTTTTTTTTGTAAAAAGCATCTGCTAAATGAATACTCTTTATTATAGAAGCCAAACTGCACATACGTAAGTGGTTTGACATACAACACAATACTACATACGTAGTAGTGGCTCATGGTGTACATGTTGTTCTCCAGGTGGCATTTCCCGTCGTTGGGAAGGACGATGCCACCTAGCTTGCCGTCGCCAGCGAAGTGGAAGCCAGCGTCCGTGGAGAAGACCAGCAGACGAGTAACGTTCCTCCAACCGATGTTGGGCTGTGAGAGGAGAGAGAGAGAGAGAGAGAGAGGGAGAGGGAGAGGGAGAGGGAGAGGGAGAGGGAGAGGGAGAGGGAGAGGGAGAGGGAGAGAGAGAGAGAGAGAGAGAGAGAGAGAGAGAGAGAGAGAGAGGGGGAAAAGGAGACAGGAGAGAGAGAGAGGGAGAGAGGAAAAAGGAGAGAGGGAAGGAGAGAATGAAGTGATAGAGGGAGAGAGAATGAAAGAGAGAAGGGATATGGAGACAAAGTGAAGGGGGGAGAGGGAGAAAGAGAGAGAGAGAGAGAGAGAGAGAGGGAGAGAGGGAGAGTTCTTAACTCACTATCAAAACAAACCAGCAACCCCAGACAGAAACTCAGGAGAGCAAAATAAACAAGTCTACAGGAGGCAGAACTGTGGGACTATAAACAAACACAGTACAGTATGTCAAATAAGACTCGTGAGAAAACTGTTTAGTATCCAACCCTGAACAAACTCCTCTCATTATGCGGATTCATCAGAAACTACAAGCCGCAAACACCCCAAAACGAAAACAAAAAAGCTTTCAAAAAGCTTTTCCCTAGCAAACCAAACTGCCAACTGGACCATGTCAAGTGTTCAGTACACAGCACTGACCCCACAGACGGCCACTTGCATGATGGCATCGAAGCCTCCCTCAGGGGAGTCCAGGTTCCCTGAGATCTGCTGCCTGCCCACCAAGGTGTTGAACTGCTTGCCGTCCTCTGTGAGGTTGAGCACGTGCTTGTAGCTGAAGGGGCTAGTACAGTTCTGGTCCCCGGTGCACGGGTTCAGTAGCTTGGCCGGGGTGGTGCTGATGTACGGCATCACTGTCTTCTCCACAAACGAGCCGAAGCCTGGTCGAAGCAGTGGTCAAGGACACAGAGAGGTGTTTATGTTGTCAGCCTGTAGTTTGAGGACTTGAGATCATACTGTTGCACTGGATGAAAGAGTCTGCTAAATGAATAAAATGTTACATGTAAAATATGCCATAGACTACATACAGGCCTGACAACAAGCTGTGTGAAGGTAGGGGTGTGCGGGTGTGTGCGGGCACACCAAACAGAAGAATTTGAAAGGCTCAACTGTCTGAGTAAAACATGTGCAAGAGTGGGAGAGGTCACAGTGCATCACAGAGGTCACAGTTCATCTGGCTTCCTGGCAGGAGTTGTCACCTATTCTGAAGTCGGAGGTGATCTTTGACATCTCCAGCATCAGGCTGGTCCCCAGGTTCTTCACGTTCTCAAGGTCGTCCTTCATGGAGTAGGACAGGTCCATGAGGTAGTACAGGTCGATGGGGTAATCCTCAGCCCGTTTGAACTTCACGTTGAAAGTCTGTGGCTCACCTTCACACACACACACACACATACACACACACACACACACACACACACGCGCGTACAGGATTAGTTCTTCACACGCAATACTATGAGAAACAGTGCTAAGTGCTTCCATATGCCTAATGTTGTAATTCAGGTCATAACTTCGGAGATGACAGATACTCATTTTAAAAGGAATGTGATATAATTGGATGCAAGGTTGTTGTAGGAAACATCTCAAACAGGAAACCACCAAAAGTTTGAGTTCTCAAACGGTTTCTCACCTTACGGAGAGTTCTAGACAGATTCCTCCCCAGTTAAAAAGGGATTCATAATAATAATAATTTAACATTCCACACCGTTCTCAAGGTGAGTTTTAGAATGGCTACGCTCTGGTTCCAGAACCGTCTGTCCTACCAGATCTGAGAACGAGGCTGAGCTTCTGGGGCTGGATCTGGGTGATTTCTTCCGGCTTCAGCTTCACTCCCCCCTTGCGGCTGGTCACGGCCTTGTTTAGTTGGATATTCTGCTTGCCGCGGGGGTCTTCGATCTTGGCGGCGGCGCAGCCCCTCTTCTTCAGAGATTCAATCTCATCGCACCGCGTCGACGTGGCCTCACCCTGTTTCAGAAAGTCCTGGGGAGCGACAACGGAGTCAAGGTTAATATTACCTCACTTATGTTATCTTTCGAAAGTGGGCGCCACAGTGTAACGTCGCACATATGATTCGAACATTCCAAATAAATATTTTCCGATACAGTCAAAAACTATGCGACAAACGTTTTATTATGGCTTCAGAATGTACTCATTAGAAGGTTATCGCGTAACACTAGCATGGTAGTAGTAGCACTGCTTCAAGTATAATGCTAACTAACTTAGCCCGGCAGCTAACTAAGCTAGCTAGCATCGGTTTCGCTGGGGGTGCCGTTGGAAATATTTGGTCTTTTATATCATTCTTTAACAGGTTAAAACAACGTTAAAAACAAGTGTTAGTCTCTTTTTGGGTTCATTTGAGATCAATTTGCATGTTCCTGTAAATAATAATAGACGAACAGAGTCTTCGAGCACAACTTGTTTTTACTGCATATGCCTTTCAGACATGGCATTCGAACCGAACTCACTTTCTTCACTTGACTCTTACAAGCCCCCACCCAGTGTTGCCAGATTAGATTGACAGTTTTCCGCCCAATAACAATTTAAAACCCGCCCACTTCTATAAAAAACCGCCAAAATCCTTACTTTTCCAGAAAGCCGTGTAAAACCATGACATGTTCAATAGAAAATACGCCACAAACATTCAAAGCTTTAATCTGCAAAAACGGAGACAGATCACTAAGAGCAGAATGAGAAAAAACATTACACCTGAAGTTTTTAGCTCAACACAATAAAGTAATGACATTCTGCCATGACATGTAACGCTAGATTAAGCCACAATTAAACTCCAAAATCCAGCCTATTTAAAATGTATATAGCTCTCTATTTTTTTTTCAACAAGCACAGAAACACTACTAGGCCTCCTGTATTTGTTCCGATTGTTCTCTCCCCTTCGCGATTGTTCCTCTCTATCCCTTATACACAAACACAAAAATGAATTGCTAGAATTTACAGTATTGTTGATATCGCAGTATCCATGGATTCCAAAGCCCCACTCCAAATGATTGTCCCTACAGTCACTGAACAAGCCAATTAGCTTACTGGCTAATAGATAGAAGAATCAAATCTCCCCAACATTTGCTGGGGAGGTTTGAAAGTAGCGGATGTAACACATGCCAATCAAATAGTTTGTTTGAATGTTTTCAGTCTTTAAAAAAAGCGCCCAATTGTAACGAAACCCGCCCAAATTTGATCAACCCGCCCAAGGCTATTTTGCCCCGCCCAGCATTATCAAAAGCAGCCCAATTGGGCGGGAACCCGCCCAATGTGGCAACACTGCCCCCACCCCTCGCCCCTTGGCTTGAAGCAACGGCCCCGGTGGATGTAGGTGGTATTGCATGTACGGTTAGGTTTCCGACTCTTCCGGTCGTTTTTATTCTATTAACTCCACTCAACATTTACAAAACTATCTCCGCCAATAATTTTTGTTTGATTCTCGAACGTGGCTCATCTGCTAGCTTTTTCATAGAATAATTTTTCCCGATTTTTGCTAAGTTTGAAACCAATCCAAAATGAGTAAACTAGCAACCCATTTATTTGCTTAGTCAATGAAAGTTGCCTGCAAATGTGCTTGCGGATAGTAACAGGGCACGAGCACAAAAGTTCACATTGGCCGATAGCCGATGAGCTCTCGGAGCTAGGGAAAAAAAGAGCCACTGTTTAAAGCTAGACAGGAAGACACGGAAGTGGAAAGATGGCCGCGTCCAGTCTCGCGCTCTCGCTTGCCTCACTGCCCACTTTTCATAGAAATTAATGGGGACGCCATCTTGGAAGACAAAAGTAGCTTACTCTAGTTATATTAACTCTATGGACTCTTACCGAAGCACCACACCTACGGAAAATCCCGAGGGACAAAACACCCCCTTTCCCGTTGCACATAGAAAGGTCCGTCACAGAAGGACATTTGATTTAGGAAGAGTCTGTTGTGGCTGGGAACTGTAGCTACCAAGACTGAGTGTGACACTAAAGAATAGGGTGTACACAGGTGAACACATACTTTATGTGTGAGTAACTGAGGGTGTGCAACGTCTGTGTCTTAAGTGAAATAAAAACGCTAAAAACGTCCACATACTGGGTCTGTACACCATCCACATCTGGCTCCGGCCTGGATACACTCCCCGCAGTACCTGGCGTTGGCCTTGATGCACTCGTTGCCCTCTGGAGGAAGAAAACAAGGTCAGAGAGACAAGCTCGGCCCAGGGGAGGAGGTACTGTAGCCTCCCTGGAACATTCTGGAAGTAGTCACCCAGCACCAATATTTCACACGGAGCACTGTGGCTCAGAGGCCAAGTGACGGAATATTTCCAACGTTCCGTTCGTCCCTGATCTCCCAGCATGCTTAGCTAGATGGAGCGTCTCCTGTTTAATGATATCATTATGCTCCAGAAGCACGCTTCCTCATCAGCCTCGGGGGACATTGAGTAGTAGGTTGTTATCCCGTAATGTCTCCTTCCCATGCAATCCTATAGTCTTGCCATTAGACGAGAACAGAAAACTGATGCCAACTGAAGAATTGATCTGTCTAACAAGCAGGACAGAATGCAATCCAATACAAATAATGTTAACTGATTCTCTGTGGATTCTAGAAACAAGGTACCCTTGCTGCTCCTAAATAATCAGATTTAACAAGGTTGAATCCAGACGGTTGGCCAGACTCATCTTACCTTGCTGAGCACCGCTGTCGCAAATAAATCCCAACAACGTGGATAGCAGAAGTATTTTCAGTTCCATCTACAAGACAAAAGAACCAAAAAGCAGTTTATTGTTGTTGTTTTTGAAACACGACACCTGTGAATTCTGTGTGGGTGTAATGTTATGGTTCCTGAAGCCCCCTAAAGTCTCACGGTGAGGAACACGATAGCTTGTTTTTTTGACAGAGGGAGTTCTTGTTATGCTGTTAGCTGGGGCACCCAACAACACCGATGATTAATGGCTCTCTTAATGGACTGGTTATAATTGGAGGAAATAAACCACCCAGTCGCAGGAAGCTTTGCTATTGTCAGTATGTCACAGGGTAGAGAGAGAGGGTGGGGGTCAATTCAATCAAAAGTAGGCTGTAACCCCTCCAGCCCCCAACACAACCACCACCTCTGCCAACACCAACACCTAGCTTCTCTCTCTTTTGCTTTCCGTCTCTCTCTCTCCTTCCCTCACTCCACCCTTCATATCCTGCTTCCTCAGGGTCTGTGTTTGCGTCTATTGATCCCCCCCCCGTTCAGGTAAATGACTCACAATCACCCCTGTCCAAGCTCCCCCTAAACACCTCCATTAAGATAACCAGCGTTTATAAATAGGATCGATGTGTGAGCGTTCAAAAGTCAGAGACTTGAATACTTTGCGGGCTAATAATACACTGGTTCCAGTATATGACGCAAGTGTCTAGTTATGGAGCTGAACACAGGGACGCAGTACGTGTCTGTGTGTGTGAGTGTACAAGAGGAAGTTTGGTCCAAATCAAATTGATGCGAGGAATGTATCAGCCTCATTTCCTGCGCTGATACGAAGAGCAACCCGTGATTGGCTGAGCTGATAACGCCATACAGTGGTCGTCCAGGTTAGACATGCTACGGTAGCTAATCTCTAGCACGCTGTTCTCTAACGCACATGGTTCACATCGAGACTGAAGGAATTTCCCCGCACACAAACACATGAACAAAGGATGGAAACCAGTTAAAGTTTGGCAAGGTATGACATGTGACACTGGCTGTGCAGAGTGAAGGATTCCTCAGAGTGTGTGTCTGTTTATACACACAACATAGCAGGCCAGACAGCCTGTCTGGTCCTCCAGATTAGATCTGCAGCACAGGGCTTTAGTGCTCCTGTACAGAGCTATACACCCCTCCTACTCTGTCACACTAACACTGTTACCCTTCACACCTCTGTCCAAACACAAGTTTTGTTATGTTGGAAAAACACTGTTGTTTGGCTAACCTGTTCCTGTAGGGAAAACATCCAACAGTTAACAGTGTAAACTAAAAATAATGGATTTAGAAGAGGTTGGTTGGTATTGTAACATGTTTGTAACTAATGGTTTAGCATAAGACAACAATTACAAACACAAACTGTTTCAACACAAAAGTGCTGCTTTGGAAAAAAGCTCTGGATTGTGTTATAGCTGGATGAGAGTATTACTTTTTTTTACGAAAACCACAATCTCTGTAATTTCCTCTTCAGCGTTCCTGCTTGTTCTCCCTCTCTCTCCCCCTCTCTCTCTGTCTCTCTGTCTCCCTCTCTCCATCTGTCTCTCTCTCCCTATCTGCCTCTCTCTCCCCCCTCTCCCTATCTGCCTCTCTCTCTCTCCATCTCTCCCTTTCTGCGAGCCCTACATAACCGATCACATTCAACTTATGTCTGTCACACATCAGCGAGGTGTCTATTAAAGAAAAAAGAAGAGTTCTTCTCTAAGTTGAGCAGCTGGAGTGTGGAATGTCCTCATGTGTGGGGAGGAGACAATGAGCAGCACATTCATAGGATCCATCTAGAAGATTATCCTCCTGACTGCCAAGACTTCATCTTCACTGTGGTTCATGAAAGATGACTCAATAAGCGAGTTAAACATTAAAACGTTTATGCAACAGCAGGGAGGGTCAGAGGGAGGGAGGTTGGGAGGTTGGTCTAAACTGGTCGGGAGTGTTTTCCTGTGCTGGGAGATGCAGACATAAATAGATTAACAGTCCAGAACTTTATACCAAGTTCATATATATACACACACACAGATTATATGGTCTACTAATAAAGCTATCTAGGTGTCATTTAGATGAAAACATGTTAAATGATCACATACCACCTAAGACCTTTCAGGTTTTACTGACTCCTGGAGACTCTGGGAGAGAGTCTGGAAGCTGGCAAGAGGTGGTATGAATAGTGAGCACAGTAGCACAGCCAAAACTAGCTTCTCCCGTTCTTTCTTCCAGACAGACATTCCTGACGCCCTGCATCCTCATGGAGACCAAGATAGTAGCGATCGCCGTGCTTGGTTTCGAGAAACCAAAGCCCTCCCTGCCATGAACCCTGCCTGCCATTTTTCTAGAAGCACCAGTTGCCAGATTCCATCTCCCACAAGCCATCCTGCTAGGCTACCTGCTGTTTACTCCTGAGTAGCTGTGTTCTTAAAACAACACACTCATCCCAGTAACGGGAGAGTCTGCATGGCTCAAAGAGAGGAGCGCATGGTGGAGCTAAGCTGAAGGAACCCTTTGACTCGTGTTCAGTGTTGAAAGCACAGCACATCTGTGCATCAGACTGAGTCTTTTGCCTGAGTGGCTTCTCTCTGAAACATCCACGCGTCAGCAGTATGCCCAGCTGCAGCTGGACAATAGAGCTATCCCAGCATCCCCACTAAAACTAGAAAGTGAGCTTGGCAGGAAATGAAACAGAGAATGAAAAGGAGAGAGAGAGAGAAATAAAAATACTTTTGACTTTAATGCTAAGGTCAGAGAGAGAGAGATTGAGAGAAATAAAGAGAGAGACAGGGAAAGAGAGGCCTTGAGATTTCCGGACTGAGGAGAACTGTTCAGCAGCCATGAAAAGAGGGAATGGAACAGGACAGGGCGGTCCCTAGTCGTCCCAAGGAACAGCAGCAGCCTCCAGTCCAAAGGAAACACTCAACAACTCTCTCTTCCTCTCTTTCTCGTTCTCTCTCCCTCCCTCTCTCGTTCTCTCTCCCCCTCTCTCTTTCTCTCCCTCCCTCTCTTTCTCCCTGCCTCTCTCTCTCGTTCTCTCTCCCCATCTCTCTTTTTCTCCCTCCCTCTCTCTTTCTATCTCCCTCTCTCTCTCTTTCTCCCTCTCTCTCTCATTCTCTCTCCCTCCCTCTCTCGTTCTCTCTCCCTCTTTCTCTCTCTCCCTCCATCTCTCTTTCTCTCACACCAACTACACAGTCTCTCTGTCCACCCCCCTGCTCAGAGGCCTTGCTGACCACGCCTGTGACCTCACATCTACCCTTCAGTGAAAGTGGCGGGGGAATGCGTCCACGCCCACACACTAACAAGCTGCCCCTCAGACGCAGAACAATGTCAAACACAGTCCGGATGGGTTTTCCCCCTCCATTCCTCCCACTTTCCCTCCCTCTCCCATTATCCATTTATCCCTCCCTCCTCCTATCCTCCCCCATTTCCCCCCTCCCTGCTTCCCCCTGTCCTTCTATTCCTGACCCTCCCCAGACAGTGATACATAGAGAGAGAGACAGAGAGAGAGAGAGACTGAGAGAGAGACAGAGAGAGAGAGAGACTCAGAGAGAGAGAGAGAGACACTGAGAGAGACACAGAGAGAGAGAGAGAGACAGAGAGAGAGACAGAGAGAGACTCAGAGAGAGAGAGAGAGACACTGAGAGAGACACTGAGAGAGAGATAGAGAGACAGAGAGAGCCACAGAGAGAGAGAGACAGAGAGAGACACAGAGAGAGAGAGAGACTGAGAGAGAGACAGAGAGAGACACAGAGAGAGAAAGAGAGAGAGAGAGAGAGACAGAGAGAGACACAGAGAGAGAAAGAGAGAGAGAGACTGAGAGAGACACAGAGAGACAGAGAGAGAAAGAGAGAGAGAGCGGTTCCCATGTCCCCAGCATGCTTTCAGAGCCCCAGTGCTGGAAGCTCATTACATGTTTATCTGAAATAAAGTAAA
This sequence comes from Hypomesus transpacificus, assembly GCF_021917145.1. Classification (NCBI taxonomy): domain Eukaryota; kingdom Metazoa; phylum Chordata; class Actinopteri; order Osmeriformes; family Osmeridae; genus Hypomesus; species Hypomesus transpacificus. Next base: position 151,456 of record NC_061067.1, read on the forward strand.
ACATTTTTAAACATTTTTCTTTGATTCAAGGTAATTGTGTCCATAGAAAAACATGCCATTTTATCAAATCCAACTCAATACCACCTTACATAAACAGACAGTTTTAACGGCTTGGAAGTGCAGTAAAATAAGATGTCTTTAGTTGACTTTCAAGAGGACTATATTGACCATGGTACCTCAGGTCAGTATGGCTCACCGAAGACTCCGAAAATCAATAGCACTTTAGCTTTTCGCATTCTTTCCACTTCACAGGCCTAAAAGACATGACTCCTTAAGGGAGTTCACAAACACACACCGTGTTCCCAAGAACTGAGGACATGCTCACTAAAGCATGCGGCTGGTTCCCCAGGCAACACAGAGGGAAAGCGAGGGAACAGGAATCCGCCAGACCAAGCACTATTCATAGCATCATATCTATGTGGGAGGTAGTTGTGCCAGGATACCTATTTCTGACTCCTCACCACCTGGTCTCACACATAACTCCTGACCCCACAGCCCCGTGTCCCAGACTAGGGCTGGGAGATTCACAGGGAGAAGGACAAATAAGTGGCTTTTCCAATGCAACGGCAAAGAAAGTGTTCAAAGCATGATTGCTTTGCACACGGACAGAAGATGTGTCAGATGAAAACACGACCATTTGACTGTAAACAATCCAGACCCGGCCTAAAACTGGTCACAGAAGTCAGTCTTTTTGTGATCCTCTGAGCTGGTGAGGAGGAAACCATCCACAAGCCCCTCATCAACAGTTGGTTCTGTAGAGAGGGGTGCTATAAGCAAGAGAATGAGCCTAAAGATCTCATCCTGCTGGCCTTCCTTAAAGATGCAGCCAGGGATCAGTGATCGGCCTTAGGTGACTAGCTTGCTCATAGTCTACTAAAGGCTACTATACTACTAGTCTACTATTAGGCTAGCTGTGAGTGTGTTGCGTTGAGCTTGCATAGTGGCCTCACCCCCATTTGTTTGGTCCAAGGAGTTGGTCCTTTCCTTTTGCTGGAGCACAGGAAGTAGTTCCAGGCCACACAGGAAGCCGGGCTGCTGCCTGGCAACAGCTTATATCTAGCCTCCTTGGCAGGGCTATACAGATGAGATCCTGTGAATCTGATGGGAAGCCTTTGCTTTTTGCAGCTAACATGATGTGTTACATGTCAAGGCAAGATAAGCCAGCCTATTGTTCATGTTGAGTGACCAGGTCTAATCAGCGCCCTGAAAACTAGCTATTCCAATGATTTAAGATGTGGGAACAGCATAGCAGATGCTTGGATCCCAGCAGCCTATCTCGATGAGACATGGGGTGGAAATGACCAGACATCTCGCAGAGAGGGACGCATCGTTGTCTGAATAAACTGCGGATCAAAACGGCTCGCCTTTCGCAGAAACCAGAAGCACAGCAGCAGAAACTCTTTAAACCTGCAAATATTTACACGACAAACATCTGTCTGTCTGTTTGTTTGGGGGCTACAAAAGAGGCAGCGAGCGGAGCCTGAATGAAAGTGACGGAGGAGAGAACATGGGACGGCTTAGTGAGTTCCCATCTTCCTGTCTCATCTGGGCATGCCCAGATAGACACGCTCCCTCTCTCTGTCTCTCCTTCTAACAAAAACACACACAATCGAACTCATCAGAAGAGGGAACAACTGAGGGGGAGAGAGAGGGGGGAGAGAGGGGGAGAGAGGGGGAGAGAGAGGGGGGAGAGAGAGGGGGGGAGAGAGAGGGGGGAGAGAGAGGGGGAGAGAGAGGGGGAGAGAGAGTAGGGAGAGAGAGGGGGAGAGAGAGAGAGAGAGAGGGGGAGAGAGAGAGGGGGAGAGAGAGAGGGGGAGAGAGAGGGGGAGACACAGTAGTCGTGTGTGTTTAGCTCTGCACTGTCGACCGAGTCGGGTCTCGATCCCAGTCGTTAAGATCTTCCGGCGGCTTGCCAGGGCCAGCGGTGGCCACCTTTAACCTGCTTCTGTTGAGGCACCAGTGTGAGAAACTGGCATGTTTATGACTTCCAGATGTGTTTCATTAGGCTGGAGGCTCAACACTTGAACCAGAGGTCTCCATATCCGCTAACCCAGAGATACAACGTTGCAAGATAAGCACTCGCCAATCCAGGGCGCGTTTCCCTCCATTTAGATGTAATTTCCTGTTTCTGAAAGCCCTGGATAATGCCAGTTCCCTCTCAGATTGAAAGATCTGCACAATGTTCTAAAACCGTACAAAACTTTGACCAACAAGGTAACCATGCAACATAAACTTGTGGACATAAAGGTTATGTATGTATAATTGTGGTGTTGGCGAGTTATGAGTTCACCTCCAGAACTGAAGAGGATTCTCAGCAGAGGTCATGCTGTATGACCAGATCATATGATCTTTATGTGAGGGTCTACTTGAGTCCCTGGCCTGAACCGGAACACACATCCTCAGTTGGATGAGTCACATGTATGCCTCCAAGATATCCTCTTTCATCCAGACCCTGAGATCCCTGTGTATAGGGTCACAGGCCTTTCAGAACATGGGATTCATCAAGCAGTCAGAAGGTGTTCAGATAAACAAGTTGAAGAGTGTCAGATGACAGCATGGGGACTGATAAAACAGGGATCAGATGGCTGAGCGGTTAGGGAAGCGGGCTATTAATCAGAAGGTTGCCGGTTCAATTCCCGGTCATGCAATATTACGTTGTGTCTTTGGGGAAGGCACCTCACCCTACTTGCCTCGGGGGAATGTCCCTGTAATTACTGTATGTCGCTCTGGATAAGAGCGTCTGCTAAATGACTAAATGTAAAACAAAGACAAAAACCAGATATGTCCAGAAGTGTCATGAAATACAAATATACCGTTGGCCTATACAGTACAATGACCATATAATCATACTGAAAAATAACTTAATAAACCCTTAAGAATAGACCATATAAAAATGAAAAGAATTCTCCACTTAATTCTCTTAAACTTAGATAGAGTAGCTGCCAACTACTTAACTAAACACAGCTACCTTCACCATATTGTGCTCTACGCTTGGCTTCCCCTGTAACAAGTTGGTCCCATTTTTGGCAGTGAGACCTTCTGTTTCAGAGGTCGCCTAAACCACCTCATTCCACACAACGTTTCTGGTGCTGTTTTTAGAACAGAGAGACCAGAAAAAATCACAACAGTGCCTTTGAGTTTGAGAGGAGAGGAGAGGGGGTGGGGTAGAGAGGGGCAATGTTTTACTAGAGTTAGCCTTGGAGGTCACAAACCTACTAACAACACATCTAACCCACAATTATCGCTTTTGAAAGTACACATTTTAAACTAAATATATTCAAAACAGACCTGAATACAATAGCCACGATTCTTCATATTCAAGTTAGGATTTTTTATTGTATGCCAACGATTGACTGAGAACTGAGAACCTTCATTCTTCATTCTGCCTAACCTGAACTGATTCTGCCCTGAGACATCCACATGGCTTCTCCTTTAATCTGTATGTGTGCGAGTGTTATTAATCGTTTTAACAGACCGTATTTTTTTATTAGGTTCCTCCCAAGATCTCAGTTGAGAGTGTGAGTAAGTACGCTTTAGCTCACATTCATCACTCATCTGGGAAGGACAGAACTAGGTCTGAGTCAGACACATCACCACACATCACCACACACATCACTCCCATTTGAAAGTAACACATCAGGTTTGTGTCACGTAAACCTTAACACTCACATACACAAACCCACACTCTCTAACACACACACACACACTCTCTCACACACACACAAAACATCACAAGTCCTCAAGAACTGTTGTGTGTGTGTGTGTGTGGGGGGGGGGGTCTGCTGTCATAGTGGTGCTAAATTAGACAAGAAGCCAGTCTTCCACCAGCTGCTATCTAGAGCTTGGAGGTCACATCCCTTCAGCTGGTGGCCCCCCCTCCCACAGTCTCCCTTCTCCTCAATTAGCCTCTACACCCTCCCTTCTCCTCCCTCCCCTCCATCCCCTCCCGTCCATCCCCTTCCTCCTCTCCTGTCCTGTCCAGTCCTGTCCCCCATCCATCCCCCCTTCCTCTCCCCTCCCCTCCATACCCTCCATCTCCTTAATGAGGCTAACCCCAACCCTGTGTTCTCCAGCCGTACTGAGAGGTCTGTCTGCTCCGCCGAGGTCTCCTTGCGAGCGAGGATGAGGACGAGGCATCCTCTCTCCCAGATTAAACGGGCAGCGAGGACCTCAGAGCCAATCAGAGAGGCTGGAGCGTGCTTCTGGAAGGTGCTGTCAGCCGCAGTGCCCTTCGGCAGGCTGCCTGCTACGACTCTGAGGACTGGAGGAGCTACGGGACGTTTACTAGGAGAGGGTGGCGTGATGTGCGTGTTGTGGACTGCGTCCTGACTGGCCCACACTGTGGGCCTAAAGGTGGACATGCCCGGGTACTGGGAGATCACAGGGTGACTGTTGGGTCATTGTCTGTTTATTATGTAACAATACATATATTATTTTAAGAATGTATTAAATTGGCCCATGTTTTACAGGGAGATTTGAACCTGCAACCTCTTGGTCCCAACTCAGTGGAGCTTAGGGCTTTATGAAACAGGCAGCATCTCACTGATGACACTCCTTCCAATAATTAATCAGCTCCCCATAGCTTGGCTTTAACTCCTTCCTTGTTGACAGAATGGACATAGTAAGACAACATTTACATAATACAAATGTAGCTAGTTTAGGTACTGCATACAGCTCAGGTTGGGCTTTCTAAGAGGGCGCATGTGCACACCTTGCTCATTGTGGATAGCCAACCTTGGATGCAAATATGATACATGTTTAGATTTTTATGAATCCAGTTGAATGATCGTGATCAGACTTACGCATTTCCGATGCGATAAGAGTTTTCAAGTATTTACCTTCAATGCGTGGCGTTGTTCAGAGGCTGCATACGTAAAGTTATCCTTTAATTTGAAACCCTGAAATTATCTGTAAAGCTGAGACAGCAACAATTGCCCCGTTGGCAACGGGAGACACTTTCTCCTGCTGAAGTCACGGCAGATTCTTCTTCTTACAGATCATTCCATCTTATTTTTCTCCATTGAAAACTGACAAATTGAATAAGGGAACAATATTGTTAATAGCAACGGGACTATTCACGAAACGCCGCAGTGTTTTAAAAATAATAGAATTTGCTTTCTGTCTTTTTTTTCTTCTTAAAATCAGATGCAGCGACAGGTCCGCAGTGGTCCGCTATCGCTCACTGGGCCCCGCCCCAACAGGAAATGCCTTCCGACGTAACGCGTGTAAGACACGCCCAACATTAGCCTATGCGCTTCTGTAGGCTACTATGAAAAGTACCGTTAGAGCCTAGTAATTCCTCACAACTGCCTCTGTTATCTATAAAACACACATTTGAAAAAGGACAAACTTTGTATCTTTGCTTTTAAAAATCAGACTTCATTTTGTTCATTCATCTTTGAGATAATATTTTTTTTGTCCATCGAATATGACAGTTCAGCCCACACGATTTTCTTTCAAGATAAAGGATAATGCAGACTTTATAGACAAACAGAAAGACTGTTTTTGGAAAGTTAAATGATCCTGTTTACTCCCAGGAGTGTTCACAAAGAGTGTAGTGCTTCCTCCTCTCCCGGTCCTCCTCAGGCTGTTAAACAGTGGCCCTTTCATGGTCATGCCTACAGTTTTACTGTACAATGACCTTCTTCCACGGCCACACACAATCAGTTCCATGCCAAATTCAATTCCCTTTGGGTATTTATGTTGCTATATACTGCTACTTGCTATTTCCCGCTACTTTTGCCAGTAATGTTTCACTGCTAGTCTGTTCTTGTCCCACTTGAAGTTTTTGTGCCTCTGCATTATTAGTATTCTATTAGAGAAGTTAGCCATTTTTCTCTTTCTTAGATATACTACAGTTTGTGTTTTTTTACTGTGTAGACAGTAGCCCTCTTGTGGCTATTTTGATTAGTGCACATAAAGAAAACCAAACAATATAGAAAATCTTTTGTTTATTTCCAACCCAAAGAGCTAAACATGTTTGGCTCTTTTCAGAGAGGAAAACAATTATTTTATTCTGGTTCTGTTTAGTTTGCATGTTGACAGACCTCTTTCAGAAGCATTCAGAAGCCAAGTTTATGTCTCATATATTGGTTTTGGCAGTCCAGTCTGGAAGGATGTGTACTTCCTAAGCCTCTAGCTTATTTTTTGAAAACATAATCTAAGCTTATTTATTTAAAGAGAGGGAGAGGGATGTGTGTGAGAGAAAGATCAGATGTCTACAATTAGCTACTGACTGACTGAGATTTGGTATGAAATCTGTCTCAACATAAATGGCAAACCAAGGATGGATGGATAAATAAAGATAAAGGGGAAACTTTGGTTGTTTCTGGTTCGCCCCCTAGTGGCTCTGTACATAATTACAGCCAGCATCCACTGAATATCATGTCAGTGGCTGATGTTGGGATAGCCTGATCTACATTGGAGAGCAGACATGATGCACAATTGATAATTAATTCTGATTTAGTATGCTTACATACATCATAAACTCATCTGAATGAAAATTCTCATTAACTTACCAATTGTCTTACCTCAGAGAACTCTTTTTACATTGCAGTAGTACCTGTAAAACAGAAAGACGTCTATCAAAAGAACTATTAACACCCATAGCAGCTTTACTATAGTTTATCCCCTGGGGCTGTGTTGAGCCATACTTTCACTGGGATATTTTAGGGTCCAGTGAGGAAGACCAGTGCAACATTTACTCACATAAGCGTCCCATTAGTGGTCTAGCTTCCACCCTTTCCAGTGAAACTTGATCTTATCATTTTCAACCATGTTTACTTGTGACATAATCGAGGCCATGTACTGCTGACCTGACATCACTGCAAGTGCTACCATCTGTATGTCAACAGAACTACTCTCACAGCATTTACAGGATAAGATACTCCATCTGGAAAAGTTGGGTCTTCAAGCTGTGCAACTGCATGCGCTTTTAGTTGGATCATTGCGTTTGAATGGGCTAAACTGTCGACCTACTTAGCCAGTACTTAACTCAGCACAAGCTCTACTCGGCTAGGGCAGTAAGGTCTAAGAAACAACACAATCCCCAAACCAGGAAGGTTTATCTTAAGAAACCATTTATTTGAAATTGAATCTTTGGAATGTGGTGATGGCTGTCACTAACTGGTGTTAGACGCAAAGGAGACAGAAATTGAGTGAGAGAGACAGAGAGAGGGGCGGGTCATTTGGAGATTGGGTGCAAAGGTCAAAGTACAAATGTTAACTTCACTTTATAAGGCTCTGCTGTTTATTTATTTTCCTACAACAGCAAATTACAGAAGCAGTATTGAAAATAAAAGTTTCATTTTTTTGTAAAAAAAATCTGCACAAAATTTGACGGACAGTACAAAATGAAGCAATAATATACCAGATAAATGGGGATATGACTATAGGAAATCTGTATGATTTTTTTTTTTTCAGTGATGAAAACCTCTCAATATTTGTACATTTCAGAATTATGTCACACCATAATCTGAAATTATATAAAAGAAGAAATAAAAGGAACACTGTTTTGTAGTTTAGGATTTTTCAAATTCATTTTTTAGAAATGAATGCTATAAACACATAAAGTTCTTAAATATATTTATCAGTGCAACATTGTTTCCTTTTAGTCTTATGCTACAGTTTCCTTTCCCCCTAGTTTACCCGACAGTGGCTAGTTAACTGTCCTCTAAGCTGTAGGCGCGGTAACACAATAAGCATTGCAGAGTGGTACGTTTGAATCTGAAATGAACAGAAGCCAAGCCGAGAATGTGTTCACCACGACACACAACATAGTAGCACATAGATACAGCACATCATAGCCTCCCCTTCTCATCACCAGGGCTCTGACCGCTGTGGCGGCGAAACAAAACTAAGTTCTCCGCTGTCGAGTCCTCAGATACCAGAATCCGTAAATCCGTTCCTCGAAGTTTCTCCAACGGCGTATCTAAAATATCAACAGTCTCAGTAGAGAAACAGTTCACAAAGAGACACGATAACGCTCCTCAGCTGAAAAATAGATAAAAAATCCGACCGATAAAATGTTTCAATCAACCCACTGCCCCCTTCAAGAGTTTTCCCGGGGTTCAGTGTACTGGCTGAGATCTGCTCACACCATGACCCTCCATGGTTTTAATGTCAGTTGGTCGGTTGTCGGTTGTGGTTGACTGTGCTGAGAGCAGATCCTCAAACAGGTGTGGGCGGGCGGGGGGTGCATTGCCATCCTTTGGTAAAGACACAGGGGGCCGGCGACCTGATTCGGCGCCGTGACATCACCTGACCCCAGTGTACCAGCGTCCCTTCTGACATCACAACGTATGGCTGCTACACGTGAGACGCGTTACCCTGACTGCCAGGCCGGACAGAACATCACATGACAGAACACAGACCCCAGAAAGGTGACCTTCACATGCTTGTTGTGAATGTCTGTCTATCTGTCCTGCTGTTATGAATATGACAAGCACCATCCTTCAGTTAGTGTAGTAACCCCTGGCACAGACACTCTGTGAGGGGTTAGGTGAAAGTGCATTCAAGATACCATGGTTGTTCAGATGACGTTTTTTTGTCAGACAGGCTAATGGACCGGTCCAATGGTCCATGACTAAAGCAAAGCGTGTTTTAGATTTGTTGACGTTTTTTTTTTTGGTATACTGGCAGACAAACAACCATTCCTTCTCATACAGCCTGTTGCTTCTAATATCAACAGAATGGCCAACGGGAGAGATGGTGATAGCTAATGGTCCAGTGAAGGGGACTTGGAAAAGTGATGTGATTGAGTCTGTGAATCTGATTGTTGTCACCAGTCCAACACACGCACACACACACACTAGTCTAGAGAAAGGGGGAATAGACACACACTGAGTGGAGGAAAAGAGTCTTTGGACATCTTTCAACAGACACAATGCAATGGTTTGAAGATAAATTACCGTAGTCTAGATTATCAATAACAACTGTTCACACGTATTGATTGTAGAGCTATGGATATGAGTAAAAAATAAACCGTGAATGCATCTGTTGTTTTTATTGTTTGTGTTCCATATGTGTATATGGATAGTTTATAGTTCCCACTGTTATATTATGAAATGGCTTGTATCTATGGATGGTGTGTGCCATTAACTACAACATAGTATGATGTCCTGATCATGTTTTCGCACCTCCATTGCACAGTTAGTCACACTAGAACACGGCACCTTTCACTAAACAGTCAGACAGTTGTATTTACAACACACACAACCCATGAACAAAAGGGATACTGCAGCTGTTTTTCTCCTTTTTTTTTACTTTCTTTCTTTAAAAAAAGGGCATTAAAATATATTAAAACTTATATACAGTGTGTAAGTGTCAGGACAGATCAGAGGGTCATTGATAGAATCGTGTTTTTGCAAACTCGATAGTGACGGTATTAGTTAGTACCCATGTTAGTACTGAGAACATAAAAGATGTCCAAACTCCCAAATCAACAGAGGAGGCCAACAAAGATGTACTAAAGGCACTGTTAGAACCACACCCAGCCACAGCACAGGACCACGCAGACAGGGCCAGGGGCCTGGGGTCAGGGGTCAACACCCTGTCTGCAAAACACGCGCAGTTAAACCAATTAGTCAGATATGGTTCTTTTGGGGGTTTGATACCTCACCTTCAAACACAACATCAATAGGTTTTTTGAAAATAAAAGATGAAAAATGTTTCCTCCAAGAAAACGATAAATACTTTAAACAATTGTAGTAAATTGGTCTCAACACCAGCATCCGATTGTAGAAATGAATGAAAATCAAAATAGAAAATTAAAATATAATCTAAATCATCTGTACATAATTTTTTGTTTAATTTCCTGTATTTCATTTTGTACACAGTGTCCCCTACTGGAAGGTTATTCTTACTGCAGCTCCTGAGTAAATCACGGATCAGTCCAAGCCTCCCATTGGTTCCTGAACTTGTCGTCAACCAATGAGACGCTGCTGGCAGTCCCTTTAGCTCGTCCGCTCTCTGAGAGAAGTTCCCTGCCTACAGTCTTGTGCTCGCACGCCCGCTCACACACACGCACCTGCCCCCCCCCCCCCCTCACGCCTCGGAGTACGAGTTCTGTGAGTTGAGCTTGTCTTTCTTTAGCTTCACTCCGTCCACTAGTTCAAAGTTATAGTTCTCCAGGGCGGAGAGGTTCCTGTCTGAGAGACCCCCGTGGGAACATGCACAGTAGAGGACCACCCCGCAGATGGCCCCCAGGAACACCCCCAGGGCGCTCATGGCGATGATGGTGATGAGGATGGGGTCCAGGGTCTTCAGCATGTTGCCAGCTCCGCTGATTTCATTACTCTCCACCACGTCCGGATAATCTGTGATGTCATCAGCTGGAGAGAGAAAGAGAGGGATGGAGGGAGAGATATTTAGTCTTTTAATAGCAAAAAAAAAAGGTAGTGAATGACAAGATAGACATTCTCATGAGTCAGTCAATCTCGCCCTAACTAGAGAGGAGAGGTGAGGAGAGAAACAGTGTTTCCTCTGTTCTTCCTTGGGCATTATGTTCTTCATCTTGTGTAACAGGTCGTTCAGTGACTTACGTATTTCATTGAAGCGGTCCTCAGGCAGCATTGCCTCTGTGGGCACATCAGGATCTGGTGAAACAGACGGAGACACAGACATTGAGTCACACGGTCGAAGCCTTCATTCTAAAATAATGTCGGCCAAAACATTGTGGATGGTGTGGATGGTACTTTCAAAAGGGTCTGGGCCTTCTAAGACTGCAGGGTTAGGCATTCTGTATGTTTATTGATACATGATCTATATATTTTGTAAACCTTTAGAGAATGTTTTTTTTCAAACTGTTTTTCCAACCTTGAGAAACTTTTTTTAATGAAAAATATTTTTTCAACCTTTGGAAACTTTTTTCCAAAAATATTTTTGACTTGGTTGAAAAAGTATATATATAAATAAATAAAAAGTTTTGCAAGGTTGTAAACATATTTTAGTTTATTTGACTTTTACCAATATTTTAAAACATGAGTAGCTGTACTTCTACTTCAGTGAGGGATGTGTGTAGCCTACTTTGGCCATCCATAGTTGGACGTCATTTAACCTTTACCTTTGCAATCCGTCATGCTGAGGTCGCTGAGTATTCTGATGTCGTCAACGGCGATGTCGCCCCAGCTTTTCCTTTCGACCAAACCTTCAATCACCACCTGGGACAGAAGATAGACAGAGAGAAATAGACAGGGGGAGAATATCTCCTTTTAACAACCTACGTCTGTTAACATTAGCTCATTATATTTCGCTAGATTAATCGATGGTCCTAACTGAAGTCCTACGGATTTTTACCTGATACGGTTTACTGGAATGCGGCACAAGCACCCGCCCTTCACGCCAGCGGTTGCCTTGGTGACCGCTTACGGTCCAGAGCAGGATATCAGCCCAACCTTCCACTGTCTCCTTCCTCTGCTTGACGTGCAGCGTGCCGATGTGAGAGCCGAACATGTGGTACCAGAAGGAGACACACAGGTCGGCCCCCTGGTCGTGGCTCACCACCGGACTGACCAACCTAGCGATCTCGTTCTCTTGGGCGCCGGTCGCTAGAGTGTAGATGAAGTTCCCTGACCCGCCTGAGAGGACACGACACGATCAAAAACAACGGTCAGGAACGTATAGCGATCATTTGGATTCGTTAGAGCGTGTAGGTACTAGTCTACTTTGAAACTATTTTCCGACCAACACAGAATGGGTTTAATTCCGGTTACACCTAACTTTGAAACATTCAGAGCATTTTGACCGAAAATAAATTGGTTCAGAACCTGAATAGTTGGTTCCAAACTGTGACAATAGTTGGTGCGTAAAAATAAAATACGGCCACCGTTGATGGCTGATCTTATTTAGAAAGGTTCCGCTCAAAACTGGTGTAAACGCGGGCTGGCTTGGTAGTCGCTACATAGCTCGACTGAGCTGTTCTGTACCTGTGTGATCCATGTTGGGCCCGGTGTTGAGGGTGGGGGTTCCGCTAGACTGTATCTGCCACCTGAAGCCGGTGTCCTCTGACGACCAGCCGCAGAAGGAGGGGTCGCTGGCCCAGCCGAAGTCACACGCAAACCACTGGAACGCTGCAAGGAGCACATGACAGGTAAGATCAGGTCAGAGGTCAGATCAGTACACCTGCTCACGCACAGACACACAGACACACGCACGCACAGCCAGGGACGAATCGAGGTTCCCACTTTTGGGGGGGCTAAACCCCTTGATAAAACCTATTATTTTTCCTGTGATCCAGCAAAACTAGGAGGTAGGGGGGCATGTTCCCTCAGAACACATTTATTTTAAATAGTGTCCCCTTGTGGGTTTTAGGAAGAGAAATTAACAAATTTAGATTTGAAATATGAAAGATTTGTTATTATTTTTGTTTGGACTAGATACGCCCATGGGCACAGCTGTTGTGCTGTGAATCCCAAGGAAGTGCTCATGGAACCGGTTACCAATGGATGCCGTAACTGTCCAGTCAGTACGATTATAAGGGCATCCACTAGATGGCAGCAAAGAACTATAGAATGGACTATAGGGTAAATCAAGTGGAGGTAAAAAAGAAAGTATGAATCAGAGGAAGAGGAAGGTGACATCTCAACAGCAGACTATAATGCCTCCTTGCCTGCCATAGCAGGAGATGGCTCCAATCCTAGCTAATGACATCCTTTTAATAAAGGCCACAAAGCTGACGAAGGAAGGTGTTGAATGACTGTCGAGTGGAGAGATAGCGTGGCGAGAGAGAGAGAGCGCCGGCGTGTCCCGCGGAGACGACTGCATTCACAGTGGACCTCTGGGAGGTGGAGTTTTTAATGAGGAGAGCCTGCGACTGGAGAGGCAGATACGGCTGACAGAAAGGCCTCGCAGTCCGACAACACAATCCACCGCTGACACGGACAGAGGCTGAAAGGGCTCGCGGGGATCCGTGCGTGAGAACGGGCCGGCGGGGAGGCCGGTTTTGCTCTTAAATTGGATAAAGAACGACTTCCAGTCAGGCGACACAAGGGAAAGGTATGTTTGGGATGTGAGCTACGTCTACAGGAGTCTGTGTTTGCTGCTGTTGCCGCGGCATTAAGCTAGCTCTCTGAAGGATAAAGAATTGAGCCAATGTTCTCTTTAATAATCTCAGGCTTTTAACTTGTTTCTGCAGGCGGTGAATATATTTACCCATTAAACTCAAAGGATGGAATTCCCGTGTGGAACCGCGTTTTTTAGGCACTTGGCAGCATTTTTCTACGGAAATTCCATTTCCCAATTAAAAGGGTTTTTGGTTTTTCCATTCTTGGGAGAATTGAAGCGGGGCTTCTGACAAGCTCAGGGAAAGATGAGCAGCCGCTGGAGTCACTGCGCCGTTAGATGAGGGCAGAGGAAACACATTCTTCTCAGTCCTAATGGAAATACCATTCCCGCCCACGCAACAGACTCTGATTCAAACATTAAAACACAACCAAACACACAACCCCCCCATCCCCCTTCCCCCTCTCTCTGTACTGCCTGGAGTTGATCATCCTACCTGGTTTAGTGTCCATCTCCACTGTAGCCTCAGGCAACACCACTGTCCCACCTAACAGAGCAACACAACGTCGTTAGCCTCCAGTTAGCTTAGAATAGGGTTAGAGTTAGGGTTAACCCACCAGGACTACATATTCATGCAAATATGCTAACCGTACAAACACACATAAACATTCCTCTCTGTGATACTGAAGTCCTCCCTCTTTGTCTACAGTAGCCAGACTAACTACAGCTCCATGTCATTGGGTAAGGGACTGAGACTGGGTCATGGCGACTCCCCAAAGACTTCTGGGCTAAGGGGACCGTCTGGTGCAGAGGCAGGGCTGGTGCAGAGGCAGGGCTGGCTCACAGGTTGACAGGTTAGTGGGGAAGGAGGCCAGGCAAGGAGGGGAGGAGAGCAGGACAAGGCTGGTAATACATGACAGGGATGATGGGCAGCTGGCTGGGAGGCTGGGAGGCTGAGGGGCTGGGAGGCTGAGGGGCTGGGAGGCTGAGGGGCTGGGAGGCTGAGAGGCTGAGGGGCTGAGAGGCTGAGGGGCTGGGAGGCTGAGGGGCTGGGAGGCTGAGGGGCTGGGAGGCTGAGAGGCTGAGGGGCTGGGTGAATGGGAGGCTGAGGGGCTGGGAGGCTGGGTTAATGGGGGGCTGGGAGGCTGGGTGAATGGGGGGCTGGGAGGCTGAGGGGCTGGGTGAATGGGGGGCTGGGAGGCTAGGTGAATGGGGGGCTGGGAGGCTGAGGGGCTGGGAGGCTGGGTGGATGGGGGGCTGGGAGGCTGAGGGGCTGGGAGGCTGGGTGAATGGGAGAATGAGAGGCTGGGAGGCTGAGGGGCTAGGTGACTGTGACGGTCGTGCACTTGGGGATGAGTAGAAACAGGAAGAGGGTTTTTCAGGGGAGGAGGGGCTGCATGGGGGGGGCGACAGGGCAGGCAGCAGTCTTACAAGGGTGATCTTAGCACCTGTCACATCGTAGTCATCACCTGTTCCACTGTGGCAGCTGGCCTGGTCGTCGTCACACTCGTCCGACGGGGTGATGCTGGGGGCTGGCGTGGTCGGAGGTAGGGTCGGAGCTACGTAGGAGAGAGAGAGAGAGACACATGTTTACTTCTACACAGCTGCAGGGTGGTGGAGTTTTCGTGGTATTGCTCACAAAGATGCAGGCCCAGAGTTTACACAAGAAGCCCCTCCCAGTGTCACGGAAAAAACCTGGGCTTTAATCTGGAGAGACTATTAACAGAAATGCTTTTATCGGAGGATGCCGTGGCCGGGGTGTATATATACATGTAGGGCTGGGTCTGGACGGGAGGGAACGGGGCTTGGGCACAGGCAGGCTAGGGGTGGAGGCTGGGGATTGGTTGAAGGCTGAGCCGTGCGCTGGCCTATCATTACAGCCTGCATGGTGCCTTTGGATGTGGGCACTGCCCCCAATCCCCTCCATGTTCCTGTGTGTGTGTGCGTTTGGACTGTGGCTGCGTAATGAAGGAGAGAGAGCAATAACTGGAAAATGCTGTGTAAGATGTGTTCTCTCTCGTGTGTGTGTGTGTGTGTGTGCCTCTGTCCAAGATGAAATATGAGGGAGATCAGCCCCTGTCTGGTTTAGAGTGGAGGGGTCAAACAGAGGCTCAAGGCTGGATCTGGGGACTTGGGAAAGAAATGAGGATTTAGCCTTTTTCACTAGAGTTCAGCTCCCTCTGTCTGTCTCTCTCTCTCTCACACACACACACACACACACACACACACAGACACACACACACACACACACACACACACACACACACACACACACACACACACACACACACAGAGACACACCTATACCTCTGTGGTAAAAAACAAGCATAATCATCTGTCTAAAGCTCCTAGTGGGACTTCCTGCTTACAGCAGGCCGGGCTCGTCGCCTCGCAGAAATCCAATATGTAAATCCACTTAGGACTGGCCCGCAAGAGCATGTTCTCCTAGCTTAACAGTTTATGCTCGGAATAAGCTTTGAAAGTGTGTGTGTGTGAGAGTGTGAGAGAGAGGGATAGCAAGCAAGCAAGAGAGAGAGAGAGAGAAGGAGTGAGAAGGGGTTGCAGAGAAGGATTGGAGAGAGAGAGAGAGAGAGAGAGAGGAGGAGGAGAAGCCCCTGGACAGCTGCTGCCTCAACAGGGGGGGGACAAGTCCTCAAACGCATCTTCAATCCCCCACTTCAACTACACACCAGGCTCGCACGTAGCTGACTGTCAACACTTGGATGATTAAAGATGGTGTGTGTAGTGTGTGTCTCTCTGATCTCGTGCGTGTGTTTGAGGCCTACCTTCCATCTCACAGCCCAGGAGCTCCAGTCGCAGGCCCATCCCAGCGGGGGTGGCTCTCTCTGGGTACACTCTGATGAAGCGGGTCAGCAAAGGCTCCACGCTCCTCAGCTCTGGGGTGTCGTAGTTCAGATTCCCCTCAAAGATCTAGCCCGGAGAGAGGGAGGAGGGGACAAAGACAAAGAGAGAGAAAAGGGGAGATACAAAGCACAATATTACTGATAGTGTCAGAGCGCTGACTGATATCTCTGTGGAAACAGAGCTACCCTCGGGCAAGCTTATTCCCGGCTTTTGAAAGCAAACCCTGGGCTGAGGAGAAGAGATGGAGGGAGGGAGACACTGGAAGATTACCAGATTTCTCTGGCTGACATCTAAAGCATTGGATGGACTGCCAACACTATTGCCAACATCACGAGGCCCAGTGACGAGAACATCAGCAGGAGAGCCCGGTCTCTCTCTCGCTCTCTCTCTCGCTCTCTCTCTCTGTCTATCTGTTATCGAAGGGACAGCAAAAGGACGGATCCTTCTTCAGGAGGAACAGAGGCAAAGGAGAAAACAACAAGGGAGGGAGAGGAGGAGGAGGAGGAGGCGGGAGATAAGGAGAGGGGTCTGATTGACGAGGATTAATGGCTGTTAACAGGGGAAAGTGTTTCCACTGCCTTTGATGCAGGGAGGTTCTTAGCGAGGACGGAGAGGAGGAGGGAGAGAAGGGAGAGGAGGGAGAGGAGGAGGGAGAGAAAGAGGAAGAGGAGGAGGGAGAGAAGGAGGGAGAGGAGGAGGGAATGAGGAGGTTAAGTAGGATGGGAAGACATTGAGCCTCTCGCTCTGTCATAAATCAAGTATCAGACCATCTGGAATAGATTTATTCCCTGTCATACGGCCTTGTAATTGGGGACAGGCTGTTGTGGCACTTCTTTGAGGTGTGTGTGTATGTATGTGTGTGTGCGTGTACGTGTGTGTTTGTGAATCATGGAGAGTGTGTTTGTGAGTGCGAGCGTGTGATACACTCTGTACAGACCGATGCTGACAGATACATCTGGGGTCACTTCGGTCTCCCAGCATCTCTTTTCTCCAGCTCCTTCTCTCCTCTCTCTAATCTCTCCATCTCTTTCTCTCTTTCTTGAAGAGGGTGCAATTCCACAGATAGACATTGCGAGCCAACGGAATACAAAGTGGGATAGCTGGAGAGGGAATAGGGTGTGTGTGTGTGTGTGTGTGTGTGTGGACTAGGAAGGACTCAGAGAGGCATTACGAGATGCTTATCCTAATGTGGTTTTAAGTACTGCTGAAATGAAGTCTGAGTGATTCCATAGCCAAGGACAGGTCCAAATGAATGATTCAACACAGAGGACCGGAGTGAAAATCGGCTGACGAATGATCATAATACGCCAAATTATCACACTGCGAATGTTTCTCAACCAAATCTTCGACGGAATAACAGTATTCTTATTCCCTCCCACCTACACCCCCCCCCCTTCCTCACCTTCGCCTTGTTGCCGTTGGCGTCCGGCACCATCCTCCAATCGGATCCGTTGTTGCTGTGTCCCAGTCTGAACTTCTTCATGAAGACCTTGTTCTCTCGGTGTTTCCCTCCCTGGATGACGAGGCCTCGCACCAGCTTCTCCTCCCCCAGGTCCACCTGGAGCCACTCGGAGGTGAAGGGCTGGGGCTGGGGCAGCAAGGTCCAGCCTGAGCGGCTGGTCAGCAGACGGGCGTTCTCAGACACCCAGCTCCGGTCCGTGTGGGACGAGACCGTGATCTGAGGGTCCGTGATCAGGCCGGACACCATGCCCAGCATCCCCGAACACGGGAACTCTGAGCAGGGAGAGAGAGAGAGGGAGGTCCAGGATTAGCTGGGGGAGTTCAGTGAGCTGCTGGGAATGAATTTTGGCAGCGACAGAGAGACACTGGAGATACTGAATCATTTGTATTGCCAAACAGTGACAGAACCTTTGGTTTCAAACTGACTTGTACCGCGTTCGAGTGGGAGGGAAAGAAGGGAGGTGAAAGATTTTGAAAGGAGAAGAACTCGATAAGGGTTGACTGTGAACCAGAGTGATGAAGGGCGTGCGAGAATGAAAGAGTAACAAATCCCTCCTGTCTCTCACTCTCTCTCCCTGAAGCCTCCTCTCTCCTGACCTCTTGCATGCTAATTCCTGCGCCTGAAGCAATTGTCTCCAGGCAGCCAATTAAAAGCCTTCCCTCCGTTGGTGTTTCTACCTCTTGCATTCTGGGAGTAATTGTCTTTCATCCCTCAGCCTTCCACCCCCTCTTTTCCCCCCCTTCACCCCTCTCTCTTCTTCTCTGTTCTTCTTCTTTCTCTCTCAGCTTTGTGTTCTGTGCATCCCTTTCATCCTCCACGGACGCTTCTTTCCTAACCCCCTGAGTGCCTTTCTCATCCCACCTCTGGTTTTTCGTTTCACGTTTCCTCCCTATCATCCTCCCTTTCCTCATCTCTGTCCTCCCACGGTTCCGGCTCTCTTCTCCCCCTTCCAGACCCTTCTCCCCCCTCCAGACCCTTCTCCCCCCTGCCACTCCACCCTTTCATGCCGCCTCGCTGTTCCAGAGTGTCTTTGAGACAGCGTGGCATTGCTCCTGTAGGGACCAAATCTCAGACACCAGACTCTCTCCGTCTCTCTGCCCATGTCCTGGCTAAACCTCTTCCTCCTTAGCTTAATCAAAAGAGCGAGAGTCTGCCAGCAGCCTGCAGTAGGCAGACTTATCATCTTCACTGTCTGGTCCCGCAGCGGGGATAAAGGCCTGACCGTAGAGTTACTGGAACCTTCTGCGGCTGTATAGTGCGCCGTCATCACACCAAGAGGACAAGGGCTCATTTGTTTCTTTCACTCTTTCTTTTTCCTTCCTCGTTTTCTTTTTCTTTCTCCCTCTCTTTCTCTCTCTCCCTCCCCCCCCCCCCCTCTCTCTCTCTACCTCTCTTTCCCTCTCTCTCTTTCCCTCTCTCTCCCTCAGGGAGAGAATGTAGAGGATAAGGACTGAGTCCAGACCAAATCCCTGAGGCACAGAGTCATCCAGATCAGAGCTCCGTGGACGATTCTCCCAGAAGCCAGCCCCTCCTCTCTGTTAGAGGGTCTCTCCTCTGCCTTTAGTCCTCTGCCAAGGTGCGAAAGAGAGGGGGGAGAGGGAAGAGCGACATAGACAGTCCTCCAGAGAAAGAGGGAGAGAGAGAGAAGGAGAGAGAGACTGACTTTGTAACAGATAGGCATGTAAGTGAAGTGAAGTTGGGGTTTGTTTTTTTCGACTCTGGGTGAACTCCCAGGGTCATGTGGGAGCGTTAACGGGCTTCAGCTGTGATCAGAGAAGGGGTAAGATGGCACGCAAGCAGGGACACACCCAACACACTGCTTGAAAGAGCGCGTGTGTGCGGGGTGGTGTGACACCACTTAAAGCGGCACTGGCCGGCTTTGGGTGGAGACTCCATACACACACACGTTTATTTACCAACAGCAGGACAGAAGTTCATGATGAAAGGCTGTCTATCTGTGTATATCAGTCCAGCACGCACAGAAACACATGTGGCCTGACCAGATAATGATTATGTACCAGAAGATACAGGCTGCTGAACTTAGGAGTTATTTTCACCCTGTGTACACACACACACACACTCGTCCTTTGTCCCAGCTGGCAGCGTCATCCGTGGCGCTCGCCGCAGGCTGATGATGTCACCGGGGGTGTTCCCGCGGCACGCCGCCGCTGTGGTTTGTCTGAGCTGTGGTGTTTCGCCCCCTCCGCCCCTCCTCGTGTGCCACAAGCACACACGCACTTATGTTCAGACGCGCATGGATCACACACACACACACACACACACAATGCAGGTCTAAGTACACATGACAAGTTGTAACATACTGTACATGCAGATAAAGAAATCCAGACACAGGCAGACAAACAAAGACACACACATGAAACAGTGTCCCACACACATGAAGGCGTGTTGACAGAAAGTCGCGGTCTCAGACACAATCAAAGCCTACAGGCTGGATGTGAGCCAGCGTACCCAGGGAGCGGTATGGAGAGTGTGAGGCCAGC